>NC_064250.1:23572443-23872443 GCF_003254725.2 Canis lupus dingo | reverse complement strand
AAATTCTTCTTTAATTCCACTTACCGGGATTGTCATAGAATATCAGACAAGCAAGCAAATAATCATGCATAAGGATATTATGGCAGTTTATAATGGTGAAAAAATCGGAAACAATATAAATGACCATCATTAAAGGAATAGCTAATTAAAGTATGGTTGTGTTCTTCCCATATCTATTCTAGCTTTAATAGGGTGGGCTTGAACTTCAACATATAAATATGTCTACAACATATTATTAGGTTAAAACACATCATGTTACATGTCATCTGATATATTTATAAAAATATGTATACCTCTAACTGCTAATATTATCCTGTCTGATAGATATGGTTTAGCAAAGTTTCATTTTCTGTTTTATTTTTAAAATTTTTTTAATGAAATATATACAAATTTTATAGCCAGAAAGAAAAAGAAATCCTGGAAAAAAAAAAAAAAAAAACTTCGTGTATGGGAAGATTTTCTTTGGGATTTTATTGTTCAGAAATAGATACTGTCTACATCTGCATGGCCTAGAAAATAGGTGTGCAGCCACTTTACACGGATGTATAAGACAACACGGAGAACCATGTCTGCCTGGTGAGTTCTCAAAGATGTGCTGGGATATCATAAAGAGGATAATTGTCAAGGGCAAGATACCACTTACTGTTGCCCACTGGCAGAGGAAATCAGGTAAGATTGTAGAGTTAAAATAAACTCTACTTAGTGAGGTATACTTGGTTCAAAGTTCAGTTGGGAAACATTAATCAGAAAAAAAAATGAAAATTTTGTATGTAAGTTAATGAAAATGATTAATTAATGATTCCTGATTTATGAAGAACAATGCAGAGTTCATGTGCCAGGAGAAATGTGCAGAATTTCTGTTTTATGATGTAATGTACATGTTCCTAAAGACTTTTTTCACTTTTATCTCTTCTTTCCTGTACACTAATTATTTGTCGATCTCAATTGTAGTCTCTCAACTGTATTTATTTGTTCTGGAAAATAGTACATAGGACATGAGAGTAATCTCCGTCACAATGAGCACATTTCTTTTCATCTTTTCTGGCCTGGTTAGCTCTGTTGATTTGGGCATGTGCTAATGAGGCCAATCCTGAAGATTCACACTCCGTCCTAATTAGCTCTTCCTAGAGAGATGTACTCCGTGGACACACACGGGTAGTCTCAGCCAACCACCTGACTAATGCTTGTTAGTGGTCAGAAATAAAACTACAGTTGTGTGGCTATACTGATGGTTTTCATTATTGCAGCTGAATAAAAATTTCAAAAACATGTTTTACATTGGTACATTAATAGATGCTGATTCTCCAGTAGTCCTCATATCTATAAGCAGCAGCAATCATAATATAAGCCAGAAACCTGAAGGCAACCTGGATGCCTCCTGAGTCTTTATCTTCATTTCCAATCCATCACCCACATCTTGTTGGTTTTTGCCTCTTGAGTATATCTGGAAACTATGTCCCTGCCAACATTCCTGATGTCACTACCCTCAAAAAAGTTACCATGAACTCTCACTAGGATACTGCTCTAGCTTCTCACTGTAGACTTCCACATTCAATACTGTAGTTTATATTCTCATTCTCCACTTGTAGCTTATATAATTATCTCTAAAAATGTATACAAATATGAGTTTACTCTCTTTCTTGCCAAATAAAGACTGAATACCTTAAAGTAGCATAAGAAATCTTCATGATCTGGCTTCCTCTCACCAATCCAGCCTTATCTTGGGTACTGACACTCCCCAGTACCTATCATACTACATACTCTGTAGTTGGCGCTTAACCAAACAAAGATGAAGAATGAACAACTCTCCTGCCAGTCTCACTCTTGCTCATGTTGCTTCAGAGACAGAGATTTTTTTGGTTTTTCCAATGCCGCCTCCATAACCAGGGCCTTGGTGTCAGCTGGTACTTGTCTCAAATACTCTAAGCCCTCCTTCCCTGTCACTTGGTTCATTCTCCACCTCATCTTATACAGGTGTTCATCTGGGAAACTTTTCTTCATCATTTAGATCAAATCAGTGTCTTCTATTATATGTTCCCTCTAATGTCTTTTAGAACACTTCTCAGATGTTTAATTAAATATTTGTGTATTTGGTTATTAGGAGCTTCCCTTACTGCACTGTAAGCTCTGGGAATCCAAAGGAAACATACTTATTTTCCTTAACATTTCTTTTGTATTTTATTTAAATTCAGTTTGCCAACATTATAACACCAAGTGCTCATCTCATCATCCTTCAGTTTTTAAAAGAAGATTCAGAGTAGTGTATCAACTATTTTATTAAGCAGCAATGAATGACTACATTTCCCCCACTCTGACCCTGTTGAAACTACTTTTAAAGACTTTCCCAAAGATTCATTCTCTTCAAGCAATTTATTGTTTTTAATACTGCTTATCACACTTTTTTGAAATTACCAACTTCTTTAAATTACCAACATTGGTATATGTTATCACATTTGCTAGCTTTTTCTCACTGTTTTGGATACTATCAATTGTCTCACATGCCATCTATCCTTCTATCTTTAACTTTTTCCAGTGGTCTAAGTTAATTTTTATTAGTTCTGTCCCATCTAATACAAGAACTACCCATTCATGGATGATGTCTGAATTGACCTCATTCTCTGGGTCTGCATCTTCTATATAGATTCAAGGTTTATGCTGAATACTACTCTTTATAGTCAAAATTAGTAATAAACTTCTTCATCTCTAAAAGTCAAATTCTTCTCCTGAATTCTTTATCCTATTAATTTGTCCACCATTATGCTACCATTTTTCTAGTGAACTATTTTCAACCATGTTCAAAACCTGTTGAGCCATCTTTGTCTCCATTTCCCTTGTGTCTTAAATGTAAACAGTCCTGCCTTCTCATTTTTGTCATTTTTAACCTTTTTTAAAATTCCATTCTGCTTCACAGAAATTAATATGAATTTTCTCCTGTCTACACAATGTAATAGCATCCTGACTCATGTCATTTCCCTTATGCCCCTGTTCCCAGATTAATCACAACTCTGTCAAATTGGTCTTCCTCCAAAGAGTCCCACTGTCTTAGAAGAATGTGGAGCCTCAAATATATTGATCCCCTGGCTCAGGGTTTCTTAGTGTCTACATTTTGTGTTCTGATTGAAGTACAAATGCCTAACCATATACCCACAACTTTCCTTAAATATATCTAATATACTCTGCCAGGTTACTGTACATTGCAATTTTACTAGAAAGCAAAACTTTCCTAGAACATATTCACCCTCTCTAAATTCTTTGAGTTTTAACTTACTATTTCACTTGACTGAAGTGATTTATGGGCTTGGGACAGAGAGTAAGAAGGAAGAGTCCTATCCATCCTTGAACATTCATGTCAAATGCTACCTTTTACCCTTCTTGAAATTCATAAACCTTTTCACACGTCTTTTATGGAACAGATATTTTGCTTTATATTATAACCTTTGGGCCCTTGTCTTGTTTCCTTAATAGAGACTGTAAGCTCCTTAAGAGCAGGCATTATTTCTTATTAATTTTATGTTCCCTGCAATGCCAATTTCAGAGATTGGCATATACTAGGTGCTCAATTAATATTTGTTGAATTAATCTAAATATGTAGGAAACCAAACTAATAAAAATGTATATATAGAGAAAAATACTCAAGAAATCATTGAAATTTGTACAACATAATGTATAGAATAAAAAATTATTGTTTCTTCTGTATCATTTGTTTTATTAAGATTTTATAATATTATTTATGTTTATAGGATTTAATTTTCTTCAGATTTCCTAATAAAGAATTAATGTGATGTTTTCAAATGTTTTGTTAGATAGAACACATATTCACATGCTCATTACATACATCAGGAAACTGGTACACAGAGGTTTTATAACTAACCTACTTAAGATTACATATAGACTGAGAAAACACCCAGAATTAAAATCAGGGTCTTTTGACCTTTGTCACCCTAATGTATTGCCTTTTAATCCCAGTCTTATTTATTTGCAGACATAAAGTGAATTAATATATTAATGTAACTTAATGGTTCCATTTCCAAGTTCCATTTCACCTAAAGTTAGAATATGTATAGAATACATTCTTCTGAATATTCCAAAAGATGATGGAAGATTGAAAAAACTCTTTAATACAAAAAGATAGAATGCCAGTAATTTGAATGTATTAGTTATTTGCAATTACATATAAATGCACACAGTTGACTGTATATGTGTATACATGTGTGTATCAGCATATATACATATATCATATCTGATTGAAAATTCTAGGCACATAATTATCTCTCCCAAACTCATGATTTTAGGATAAAGATTTTAGTGACTGTTTCTCAGAGGCCATATCCATCTCTTGACAAGGAAACATTAATCTTATACAGAAGTTCAAGAGAGACAAAATTGAGAAAGGATTTTATTCTCATCAAAATTTAATCATATTCACTTTAGGATGAAATTATCTGTATCGGATCAGCATAAAATAAGGTTCATATAACTGCAACCAGTTCCATTATTTTCGAGTTGTTTGTGTACAGTTGCCTGAACTGTACAGAAATAACCAGAACAAACCAGATTCAGATCTTCTATGACATTCTGCAATTTTGGACCCAAACTCCATTGGAAATTGGACAACGAAGACATAGTGTTTAAACTTCAATAGTCATCTTCATTCATCCATAGCACTAAATGCAGTCTCAGCAGAAGAACTGGAAATGCCATGGTGGTAACGTGAAATGTTCTTATATCAAAACATACATAAAACATTTTTTTTCTGACACATTCACACTGACACCTGGTGTGACTAAAAGATTTAAGTGCATGCAAGGGCATTGATGTTGATGAAGAAATGATATGACTTAGTAGGAAAAAAAATCCATTTTTGTTATTTCTCCTCCCACAAAAGAGCTTGAGAAGTACCATGGCTATTTACAGCTAGCTGTATCAGAAAAGGGATTTCAAGAATGTTAATTCTGTGCTGAAATTGAGAAGAGATCAATTTCATAAAGGTAGAATTTAAATAAGTCAAAGGTTTAGGGGAGATAAATGTTTATACTTATAATAAATAATCTAAGAAGAATGTCTCGTGTCTTTATAAAGATTTTCTAATTTTGCTACTGCTATTCCTTAATTAATTTATTTTCTGTCTTTAAGAATAAGATTAGAAAAATATTGATTTTTGCAATTCGAGAGTATAAGAGCAGTACCCTATATGAAATGTAATCCCTTCTTTTAGAAAGGAAAATATGGTTCTAAGGAATGTTTGCTTACAAGGGCAACATTTCAGTCTTTTAAAGGTAGTTTTAATTGATTTGTTAAATTTCCCAGAAAAAAAAATAGTGTTTTACTTTTGTATTTTTTTCTTTTAATTTGCGAGTTGGCTGGGTCTTTATTGTTGAGGGGAAGGTAAATAGATTGCCTTTATTAATTAGAGTATAAGCTTTAGAGCTTACTCATGTTGAGTTTATAACTATTCTTATGCTTCTTTTACTTTGTGATGCATTCCTTCAATCGTGCATTAACTCAACAGTTTTATGTAACCCATGCTGCTAGGATCCAAGCATAGTATTAAGATCTGGGAATGTGGTGTGAGCAACATGGATAACACTGCCTCTTCTCAAGTTAATATCATTAATTAAAATGGGCTTTTGCTCTTTTTTATTTTTAAGGTAATCTAGTCTCAGTCATCTGGGTGGGAAAAAGACAGTACTAAACCTTGAGTAAAAGATTGATGTGAATGCTTTAAGTAACTAGCTCTATTCAAGTCTCAGTAAATATCTTTTAAATATACCTCATCCACCTAGTATTACTTCATGTTGATTACACTCTTGTATTGCACTGCAAAACTTGTACAGATCACATTGGAAAATAGAATATCACTCTATCTCCACAGATAATACTTAGAAGAGCTCAAAGCATTTAGCCCATTAATCCAGCATCCCTTTATGCTGTGAAGCTACTGTAGTGGCCAAAATGGAGTAATCACAAAAGGCAGGAAGGCCATAGCTCTGAAGTAGGATGCTGGGGACTTTGTGAAGGTCATTTGCTCAAAGAGCCCTTTCATCTCTCAGTCCTGATCTTTTGCAAACTTATTAGAAAAAGTTATAAAGTAAATGCATTAAAAATTCTAAAGATGTAGTAACATAAGCAAACTATCTTTTTGTAAAGTTAGCTCTGAATTGAAACTTACATTTAATTTTTTTTTAAAGGAATATACTTACCAGGAGTTTAATGAAATCTGCGATGCTGTGCAGTCAATTGAGAAAGAAGCTATCTTGAAAGAGTCTTTGGTTAAATATGTCCATTTCTAAAGAAGCTATTACTAGTCTAACTTTCCTTATCCTTAAGTAAAGTAATAGTTATCTGATTAGCTATTGCAAGCCAACCTTCCAGAATTGAGTTGCAAGTATAAAGAAAGAACAACCTAGAAATTAAATCATTGGATTTGAAGGACATTCTTTTTTTTGTTTCAAATATTTCTGCAAACGGTAAAAATTGCTATTAGTTTCAAGAACTTTGTTAAGTGATAGCTTTTAATAGTGACATTATAGTCAAAGTAGTTTAATTTCAATTTAATCAAATATTAAAATATAATGCATGTAATTAAATGTTAGAATGGTGGATACATGTATGCAACAACAAAATGAGTGATTTCTATGAGCCACATATTGACAGACAAAAATACTTACTCTTGGGGTACTTGGGTGGTTTAAGTGGTTATACCTCAGACTCCTGATTTTGGCTCAGGTAATGACTCAGGCTAACGGGATCAAGTCCCATGTTGGGCTCAGTGGGGAGTCTGCTTAAGATTTTCTCTCTCTACCTTTGTCCCTCCCCACCACACATGTTATCTCTCTCTCTTTCTCAAATAAATAAATAAAATCTTTAAAATAAATACCTAGTCTTATGGAGCTTATATTGTAGTGGAGCAGAAAACAATCATAATCCCATCATCACAAACAGCAACAAAGTAACAATAAAATAATAAAATAACTATATTATATGTTAAACAGTGCAAGTGTTACAGAAAAAGTAAATACAGCTGAAGTAAAGGAGTTGGAATTTTAGAATGCTATATTATTTGCCCTTAATATGTTTGAGAATGATTTAAGAAGTAAATTGATAATGATCCGTAAGAAAACAACAAAGAGAAAAAAAAATCCATTCTCTGTCAAACCACCAAAAGATGAAAATCACCTGAACACTTGTTTTTGTGGGGAACACAGTTGAGGGAGCAGAAAAAAATGAAAACCAAAGACTTCACATATCTAAAACTGATTAGAAATTAAATAGCTCTCAAAGGATTTTAAAAAGCTAGAATTTATTTTTAATAAATAGAAATTTAAAATCAAAAAAGTCTTGTTACTGAAATTTGTACTTCAGATATATAATCTCACATGCATCTATGATTATTGTACACATTTCCCTTCTGCTGTGTGTCACCCTTTTTTTAGAAGATGTATAAAATGGACCATTAAGCTCTGACTTTTTGGCCACAGAAAATTTAGAGATGCATTTAAGCCATATGAAACTTCTGATGTGTTAAACACATTTAGAGAGGAGAAAATAAGTAAAACAAAAATAAATTTCCTGCTTACTTATGATAAGTAGTTTAAACATTACATTTAATGTTTAAATGACTAGCTTACATTTAGAATGTTTTTATCATGGTAAATCTGCATTAGTTACTTGCAAATATAGCTCAACTAGTTGCTTCAACTACATATTGCATACCAATTCAAAGTCGGGTTTCTTAATGACTTTAAACCATCGTATAATGAGCAGGGCATGCATTACAATTTTACATATGGGTTGAAATGGAATATACATTTAAATATGCAATCATTTTTAGAATCAATATGAAGATGTGTAAATTTTTCTCATTTTGAATATAGTAATCATGTTTAAAATAAGATTTCTTTGAGGACTTTGATTTGCACACAGTATGATTTAACAGATATTTTTAATAAATGATAAATATTTAAGAAACATCTTGCAGGTAATGAATATTTTAAATCCTTTACCTTATTTAATATGCAATTTAGTTATTATTATAAAATAATAATGCTGTGAATTAAATATTATCGCTGTGTCCAATTTAAAATAAGTGTATTATATTAAATAAGGTATAGCCTGAGTATGAATCTCACCTCTACTATTAGTAGCTGCCTTACTCATTTATTTACTTACATATACCTTAATTTCCTGATCCGTAAAATGGGGATAATAATAGTATCTATCCCATGACTAATGTGACAAATGAATAGATTATAACATGTAAAACTCTCCAAACAATGTATTTGCATATTAATTACTCAGGATATGTTAACTACTACGGTGGTGGTAGTTAGTGTCATAGTAAGGACCTGAAGATTAAAGAGACGAATTTAGCATAACTAGAAAGCAATTGAACAAAGACACAAAATCAAGTCTCTTACCTTCAAATCTAGTATTTTTCCAAAGTTCTATGTGGCCCATTACAGTCTGGATGATTGAAAACTTGAGTTTCTCTGGATGTAGAAAAAAATATTCATAGGTATAGAATTGTCATCAGAGGCTTTGTAAAATCAAATCTCTATTTTCAAATGTAATTTTACTTGAAATTTTTCTCATCTTTTGAGAATAGGTCATTTGAAACTTTATCAGTTTAAGTTGCCTGTGCCTTTATTATATTCTTGTTTGAGAAAATCGATTCAAGAATGTAACATTTTAATAGAAAAAAAAAAGCACTCTCTATTAAATTAATCTTACATATTTTCCTAATTGATATAAATTAGAAATGAACCCTGAGCCCTAGAACTGGCTTTACATTAGTGTAATATATACTTTTCTTTGTGTGCTTCTATTTGATTTCATTTTTGGCACTATTTTGTGATAGGACATGTCCAAAAGAATACCTTACCAACAACTCATCATTACCAACAAGTACTCTGACCTTCAAAGGGTATGACTGAAGTAAAGGGACATAGGACACCACACAACTCTATTTCCACTTACCCATCCTTCTCTTCCACAAACTGATGACCTGACAAGCCTGCCTTAATTCCTTCTCTGTGCATTTTCCTGATCTTTATTATTGACCTTGACTTTATTGAGTTCTGGATCGCAAAAGTTGATAATAGACAACAGTTCTAGAAAAACAGGGATCTAGATGTACAATGTCCATCCTAGGAAGGTAGGTGAATTCCTGAAGATTTTACATTTCTTTTTTTTTTTTTTTTTTTTTTTTTTTTTATGATAGGCACACAGTGAGAGAGAGAGAGGCGGAGACACAGGCAGAGGGAGAAGCAGGCTCCGTGCACCGGGAGCCTGACGTGGGATTCGATCCCAGATCTCCAGGATCGCGCCCTGGGCCAAAGGCAGGCGCTAAACCGCTGCACCACCCAGGGATCCCTACATCTCTTAATATGTCTCTTTTTACTAGTAATATCTAAAAAACTTCTACCTAGAACAGTCAGATAAGGCTACCCTCCACAGTCTCACAGATTTATTCGATAGGTAACAAAGGGCTTCTACCTGGATCCTCTTAAATGCATAAAGTTTTGACTCTAAGTCCCTTTATTTCATGAGGCCAATTTTTATTATACAGCAAACAGTGTTCTATTAAAGCGTGAAGAATGAGCTGTGATTTAAAAGTCATCAGTTGGGGGTATCTGGGTGGTACACTTGGTGAAGTGTCAGACTTGGTTTCTGGCTCAGGTTGTGAGTAGTCGTGAGATTTAAGTCCTGCATTAGGCTGATGCTCAGTGTGGAGTCTGCTTCAGATTCTTTCTCCCCCCACCCTCTCCACTTGTTCTCTCTCTCTCTCTCTTTTGCTCTCTCTCCAAAATAAATAAATCATTAAAATAAAAAAAATTATCACTTGATGATTTAGTAAAATCTTCAAATATAAATTAGATTCTATTATTTACTTAGTGACAAGTGTTTTTTGATGTTGTCTCTGCCAAGGCACATGAATGTGAAAAAGAAGGGACATAATTTTAACTCTGTATGACTTCTAAATATGTGTGTACATACATAAATACAGATATCTTTACCTTTAAACATTATCCAATCTATATTTCCAGATAAAGCATACAAAAATTTGGAGAAATTTCAACTCCAATTTTTTTTTGCCTCATTATGTCTCTATAAGTGAGCAACCTACCAATTCATTGTTCTTTTCACCATTTTGCATTACTGATTGTTATACTCCTTCTTTTGACTATATAATTTTATTCATGACATTTTCTTTTCTATATTTGTTTCTTTCTTTACAAAACGGCCTTATGCATACTTTTACTTCAACATTTGTCTTAACTATTGGTTTTTCAAGGAGTTGCCCTTCACTAACTGTTGCCCACTAAAATCACGTTCACTTGTCCATGTTCTCTCATCGTTCATGAGCACAGTTTATATTATTTTGTCTTGTTCTAACGATATTGCTTTTAATTTATTAGAATCTTGGCAAATGCTGGGCGTGCTATTGCTTACTACAGTGGAAAAATGAAGCCTTAGAATTCTATCCATCCTCTGACATGGGTGGGCTATGGGGAAGGTTGATATCCTTTTTTTTTTTTAAGATTTTTTTCATGTTTTTATTTATGGGAGACACAGAGAAAGAAGTAGAGACATAAGCAGAGGGAGAAGCAGACTCCCTGTGGGAGGCCTGATGCAGGACTCGATCCCAGGACCTGAGCTAAAGGCAGACACTCAACCACTGAGCCACCCAGGTGCCCCAAAGGTTAATATTCTTGCAGAGATTGAAATCCCGTGTAGCAACTCAAAATTAACCACTCTTTAAAACCCAGTTTCATGTTTCCCTCTTCCATGATATATCTCCTCAGCTGAGTTAGTTTTAAATTTTAGTGTTCCCAAACTACAGTGTATTCACCTAAATTGTTTTGTAAGTATCTCTTTAGACATCTTACCCCCCTCTTGATTGTGGACTTCTTTTTCAAATTTGGCCTCCAAAACTTAGACAGTGTCAGGCATATATTTTTTTAACAATTAATAGGTTGTTGAACTAAATTCTATTGAGTTAAAACACAAATAAAGATCCAATTGGCAAGAATGTGAACTTGGTGACAAGATCCAAAATCCTGAATCAGAGTTCCTTGAGTCCTTCTGCCTAATACCAGTTTGAAATGGGCTGAGTTTAGAATTAGTTGTTTAGTTTTGAAGGGGAAAAACAAACAAACAAACAAACACTGTAGAGCAGGTTGCTTAAAAAATATGTGAAAAAAAAGGAAAAAAATTGGGAAAACATTGAGAACAGAGGGATAGAAAAAAGTAGTTTATCGTGTCTCAGAGAGAGGAATACATATGGAGAAACGCTGAGTCATATATATGATAGAACCTTGCAGATTCTGTTGCGTTATCCAGGAATCACAACTAGTGCTCAAAAAACCTGGCTCCAGGGCAGTCTCTGTGTTCCCATCAGTTTTCTTTTCTTTTTTTTTTTTTTTTATTGTCCTTATTATAGCTCACATCCTTACAATAAAACATCCTTTAATTGAGGGATCCTTGGAGAGTTTCAACTTCTCCCAGCCAAAGACTGGGCTGAAAAAAGTGCTCATGTATTTAATCATTTGACAAATAGTGCTATATATTGTGTTAGACTGTGTGAAGGTCCCATAAGATGCGTGATGTGTTTCTAATACCTGTCTAGTAAGCCATAATTATTATTTGATTCTTCCTGTTCAAAAATATAGTATTTTATGTTACATAGGCTGATGAATAATAAGTTCTCTCCAAGTAAATAATGAGAGAGCCATTGATTTACTATTTTTTATAACCTTCTTTCTTCAAATATGACTTGAAGTAACTAAATAAAATATAATTGACTGGAGATTTTATTTGAAATATTTCTTAAATTAAAAAAATGAAATTATTTAGTACAGATCCTTTTAACCTACTGCATTATTATAAACCTGAGGGCAGAAGCATGTTTTTTTGTTGCTGATTTCCCCCCTTAAGCATTTCTTAAAGTCTGATTCAAAGATAATTTCACCAGAATCACATGGAGTGCTTGATAAGACATGTATTTGAGACTCCACAGTGAATGAATCAGAAATTTAGGAAAATGGAACCCAGGAATCTACATTTAACAGACACCCCAAGTTAAACTTACACATATTACAGTTTGCAAACTCTACCTAAAGATATTGCCCACAATGCTTTAAAAGGAGACAAGCAGAGGAGCACTCAGCTGCCAGGCTGTGGGGTGCCATTTCAGCCAAGATGACTTGATAACAAACACTGAGAGACAGGCTGCCTGAGACTGCCTCTCCCGTTTAGATTCCTGAAAAGTAGTGAAGACAGATCTCTGCTATTTCAAAGGCATCAGATTTGGGATATAAAGAGTAGATGAGATTTCTAGAGCTCTACTCTTCTGTAATGGGCCAAAGAGTGTTCACATAGAAGAATGCAATGTGAAGCCCCTGGATGGGAGCCAGTTGAAAGTTGTGGCCAAAGCCAAAAATAATCACCAATGGGAGACTATAAGTGAGTGCCTTCTCAGTGAGGTTTTTGCCTTTCTTATTGATTCTGTAAACCACAAAAAGATGAGCAATGATAACCATCATAAAAAAAATACCACAGCCTCACCACTTCCAAATGTGGCTGCCTGTGTTATGATGCAAGAGATCAGCTCAGTTGCCAAGGGCACGCAAAATCAGTCTCTTTTCCCTCTTCCTTCTTGTCCCATCATCCCCTGGGAGTAAAGACACAGGAAAGACCAAATTCACCCACCTCATAATATGAGCTACTGGGGCCTCAATGAACCTACAAAGGGGGAAGGGCAAGAGCTTTAAGTCTACTACAGACCCTTGTTTTAAAACGTATAGGATAGACTCTCAGCAGCTAAATCAACAGTTTTAACCCAAGGTGAAAAGCAACATCTGAAATTAGACCACAATATCAAAAAGTAATCTTGATGCCCAGCAAAAATGACAGCAACTGAACAAAGTAGATAACAATTATAAAGAAAACCGTTTTCTTTTTATACCTTAGAGGAAACTCTTTACAGTGCACAGCAAAAAATTTACAGAAGCATAGCATAAATGAAGTGATTTCACTATCAGGCTTAAAAGCTGCCTCATGGGGATCCCTGGGTGGCGCAGCGGTTTGGCGCCTGCCTTTGGCCCAGGGCGTGATTCTGGAGACCTGGGATCGGATCCCACGTCGGGCTCCCGGTGCATGGAGCCTGCTTCTCCCTCTGCCTGTGTCTCTGCCTCTTTCTCTCTCTGTGTGTGTGACTATCATAAATAAATAAAAATTAAAAAAAAAAAAGCTGCCTCATGATGCATATAGGCTACCCTCAATGACACCAGCATGATAGAGGAACACCATATCTCTAAGGACAACAGCAGTTTCCAAGCAGTTCTAAACTCCGAATTAAACCAGCCCTTACCTCATTCCCCTCAGGATTACAGAGGCTGGTGGTTTACTTCTCACTGACTAATTAAGAAGTGAATACCAGGAAATTTGGATGCCTGAAAACACATGATAATTCTGCTGAGCTTTTAGAATTGGGATGTGGAGGGTGAATTGGATCTTGTGTAACATTAACATTTGCTTATGCTTGGGAAAGTGCATATCTTAAAGATGCTTCCTCTCAGATTGTTACATTGACAAAGGTGAATCATGACTGTAGTGAGAGATAATGGGTGGCTTTAAATGAGCCATAAAGCCAGTCTATTGACTAAAACTAATTACTTGGCACCAGTGGTTGCCTCTGATAACACAGTATTCATTTAGTACAACATAGAAAATTAGAATTATGTGATTATGCCTTCAATTCAGGTAAGAAACTAACCATTGTTTTTTTGTTAGAAAAATTGATACCTACTTTGACATTGTGGATTGAATTATGACCCATTAACCCCTTGCCAACCTAAATTGTTAAACACTTTACCGTGCCAATGTTCCAGGAGACTACAGGAGGTTTTTAAGGAGGTAATTTGGCTAAATATGAGAAGGAAATGAAATACTGCAACTCATGTATGTAGTTTCTCTTATTGAAGGGGGAATAAACTTCTTATTTTGAGAAGAACCAAAATCTTTGGCAACATCTTGTGAAACATCCATTATTTAATATTGGATGACAAAGGGGTTTATTATAAATTTAAGAGAGCCTACATAATTCTAATGGCTAACCATGTAATTCTTTGGGCACAAATTCTTTCTTTATAATCATTACTAAGAAAATCTGAAAGCAAATGTACTACCATCACTGGCAATTACAAGTGCCAAATTATTAAGTGCATTAACGATTTTAGGCAATTGGAGTCCCACTTAATGCACTGGAGTAGCAATTTACTAAATGGACTCAAGTGGCCTGAAAGATCTAATGCACCCCACAAGGGTAAGCACTCAATCACTTTATTTCCATTTGGATCATCCCTATATGCAAGAAGAGCAGTATTGTGGGAGTTAAAAATTACCACTGAGAAATGAAAAAGAGAAAAATATACCATAACATTTGCAATTCAGGAGTTGCTTCTTCTTGAGAAGTCAAAGATTTTAAAAGGCTTCTTTTTAGAATATTAAATTTATTAAATTTGATGTGACAAATTACTGTTAACAAAGTCGGGTCTTTTTGGGTAATAAAGATCCAAAGAATTATCTTCAAATCTTACCTGCAAATGATAAACACCGGAATGTTAAATTACGCAAAGGAATAAGAAAACAACCTCTCCTAAGTAGATAGCTAAATATTCAAGGTCATTCAATTAACAAGCAAAAAACACATTTGACCTTATAAACCTAACAGTTAACTTTTGTAAAAACATGCAGAATGCAAGAGTACAAAATAGTCTACATACTGACTATTTAAGAACATTTTTTATTAATTTGGTTTGTTTTAATTTGTATTTCAGTTCAGGCTTCAAAGATATATATATATATATATATATATATATATATATATATATATATATAATCAGGTTAGGGTTAGGGTTAGGGTTAGGGGCGCTCAGTCAGCTGAGCCACCAGCTCTTGATTTTGGCTCAGGTCCTGATCTCAGGGTCATGAGATCAAGCCAAGCATCAGGCTTCGTGTTCAGTGGAGAATCTGCTGAGAACTCTCTCTTGCTCTCCCTCTATCCCTCTCCCCCACTCCTGTGTGTGTTATCTCTCTCTCTCCCTCCCTCTCAAAAATAAATAAATAAATAAATATTTTTAAAAAAATTACTGATATAGAATCCTGCAACTGGCTATGTTCATGCAAATCTATTTTGAAATGTGGTTTTAATTGATGAATGTCAATGAGTACATTTAAAATCAAGTCTCTTGCATGAATATTCCTTAATTATGGTTATATAAGTTCATCATATATTAAGTGGGGTCCAAAATTATTTCAAAGTAGATTTTATAAATGCTTCATTTCATAGTGTAGGAAATATGCTTGTATTTTTGCTAGACAATGGTGATCATAGGAAATAACTCACAGGATGTTACAGGTAATAGAGGGTAAGATTAAGGACATACATGGGTGTAAGAGATCCTGAATATCACACATATGTCTAAGAGGAACTTTTGTGTTACTGGAAACTAGAATTCTTTTTGGATCCAAGTCTTTACCAAGGTCCTGGGCAGCAGGACTTCAAGGATGTGCATGATAGTGCTCTGCATTTACAGTGGCTCAACTGTTCTGTGTCTGTTTCTTTCCTTTTTTTAAAAGATTTTATTTATTTATTCATGAGAGACACAGAGAAAGAGGTAGAGACACGGGCAGAGGGAGAAGCAGTCTCCATGCAGGGAGCCTGACGTGGGACTAGATCCCAGGTCTCCAGGATCACACCCTGGGCTGAAGTTGCCGCTAAACCGCTGGGCCACTGGGGCAGCCCTGTGTCTGTTTCTATATGAATCTGTCTTTGTCTCTTTCCATTACCAATTGGCTGCTTTATTCATGCAACAAATATTGATTGTCTACTATATTCCAGAATCTGTTCTTGGCACATATAAATATACTGGTTCAGACACAGTATAAAAGTGTATGAACATTGGTGAACCCAACAGATACACATCAGACATCCTTGAGTAGTTATGTAGTTGTGCAAATATTGAGAATAAATATCATATTTAAAGTAAATTATCTAGTATATTAGAAGATTATATACGTTATTAAAAAAAAGAGTATAAATACATCTTGGCAAACCAATAAGAAAATGTGGTTCTCCTTCCTTTGGCATGGATAGGTCGGTAGTTCAAGCCACATAATCCCTACATAAAGGAACTTATGTTCCACCTTTAACGCCAATAAAAGCCGAGACTCGACACTTTTCCTTGCGATCTCAAGCCATTTTCAGACATGTCTGGTCATCATGTCAGTAATCAAACTCTTTATATCCTTTTAGTGTGTGGTCATCAATCTTGATATCCTACCAATTTTGGAAGGGTTTCCATCTCTCTTCTGAGGAGTGAACACACACCCATGATCAGCTAGGGACATACTCATTTCTCTCATATTTATGGCTCACTTTCCTTTTCATTTCAGACAAATTAGACATTCTAGGTCCTTATGAATATCTGTGATGTTTCTTCTAGGCTACAAAACATGATCAGGACATTACTTTGATTATGTTTTGCTGAAATATATCCTATAAGAATTTATCTTCTACTCTTTGAACCATCACAATTATATTTGGTAAAGTTATCAAACCAATTTCTTTAGAGATGACTAGAGAATGTGCCACAGAATATAAAACTTGCAATGGACACTGTGCCCCACTATATGCCCTACTCTTAAAAGCTATTAACATTTCAATGCCTTGCTTCCAAAGAGATATTAACATCACTATGATATTAATTAATATCAAATGACATTTGTAAAGTCATTTTCTTTCCCACTTTCATTTCAATCCCCTGAAATAGGAGAGAGAGCAAGAGGAATTTCTCAGATGCCTGATTAGAACTTAAGTTGTGTTTGGCTTTGTTGTTTGTTTTCTTTTTCACAGTGGCTGAGAAATGAGACAACTCCAAAGAGAACTGATACTGTCCCTTCAACATCTGCCAAGCTAGAATTATCAATCTTAAATTATTCCATGCATTTCAACATTCCAGATTTCCAAGGAGAAAATGATGCATAAGAATCTTTTATCAGTCCAGGATTATTGGCTTTAAAATATCATAATCAGATATACGGGTCAATGCCACTTACCACATGGAAATATTTTATAGCAATATGTAAATGTAAATTATTACTAATAGTAGTTTTTGTTATTAGTAGTAAATATTTTATTAATTTTATTTGGAAGGTTATTTTAGTTTTCTTTTTTTAAAAAAGATGTTATTTATTCATGAGAGAGAGAGAGAGAGAGAGGCAGATACACAGGTAGAGGGAGAAGCAGGCTCCATGCAGGGAGCCTGATGCGGGTTTCCATCCCAGGTCTCCAGGATCAGGCCCTGGGCTGAAGGTGGCGCTAAACCACTGAGCCACCCGGGCTGCCCCAATTTTATCTGGAAGTTACAAAAATACAGCTGAAGTGTCTACTCTTCCAAAAGACTCAAACTAGTAAATATAAGTCAGACAAGCTAAAGTCATGTATTTTAAAATACCACTTTAGGGGATGGCTGGCTAGTGCAAGTTGGTAGAACTTGTGATGCCTGATCTTGGGGTCATAAGTTCAAGCTCCATGTTAGACAGAGAGATTGCTTTAAAAAAAAAAAAAAAAAAAAAACTTTGAAAAAAGTTAAAAATAAAAAAATACCATTCTAGAATAGCTTTACAAGTTATCCTATTCCCAATATATAGGAATATAATAGCTAACAGATATTTGAGGAATTGAGTCAGCTCTGTTTTAAGAAACACTAGATTTTTTTTTCTTTTTTTATTGTTTCCCAAACTGATGAGTTCAATTTTTAAGGACACACACATTATTCAAACTTTTCCTCATTTTTGACAGTATCATATAATAAAAAATTCTTTCCTAACAATTATCAGATATGATAAGCCATTCTAACCACTTTAAAAAAAAAATCTATGCTTATGTAAAACAGAAAATATAGGTTTGGTCTTTGTCCCTGGCACACAGCTCCTAAAAGTCTTGGAATTTCCTGAGTAATAAGAGTGTCTTTGGTATGCTCATAAGAAAAATCTTAGTTGAGGGACTATCAATAATCTGGGAATTCCTCAATCTGATAAAGGACATCTACAAAAAAACTCTACAGCTAATAGTATACACAATGGTGAAAGTTTATTTCCTCTAAAGCAGTGAACAAGGAAGGGATGTCCTATCTCACTACTCCTATTCAACATGTGTTGGCAATCCTAGCCTGTGCAATAAGGCAAGAAAAAGCAATAAAATGCATAAGTTTGGGAAATAAAAGATATAAAATGGTTTTTATTCTGTGATAATATGATTACCTACATAGAGAAACCAAAAAAATCTACAAAAATAGTTGTTACAATGTTAAGTGAGCTTAATGAGATTAATATATGCAAGATTAATATACAAATATCAATTACATTACTACATAACAATAAAATTGGAAATTAAAATTTAAGAAACAATAAGATTTATAATAGCACCAAAAATATGAAATACTCTATAAATCTCAGAGAAGATATCTATATGCTGAAAAGTGCAAAACACTGGTAAAGGAATTACAAAAGGCTAAATAAATGGAAATATTTATAGGTTCAGGGATTGGAAGACAATATTTTGGGGATTTAAAAAGTCCCTAAATTGATCTGTAGATTTAATCCATCTCAGCCAGAATCCTAGTGAATTTTTTTTGTACAAATTGACAAGCTTATTCTATAATTTACATAAGAAATACAAAAGAACTATTCCAACACAATTTTAAAGTGAAGAGCAAAAATGAATAATACAGAACTCCTTGACTTATGAGAGGGTTACAACCCAATAAACCAATTATAAATTTAAAATATTGTAACTCTAAAATGCACATAATATATCTAACCTATTGAACATTATAACTTAGCTTAGCTAAAGTTAAATGTGCTCAGGCACTCACAATAGCCTACAGTTGGGCAAAATCATCTAATACAAATTCTATTTATAATAAAATGTTGAAAAATTCACATAATTTATTGAATACTGTACTGAAAGTGAAAACCAGAATGGCTGTATAAGTATAGAATTGTTTGAAGTGTTACTGGCTGTTTACCCTTGTGATCACATGGATGATTGAGAGCTATAGCTGCCACTGCCTGGCATACCTGTGTATGTATAGTACACATATTGCTAACCTAGGAAAAGATCAAAATTCAAGGTACAGCTTCTACTGAATGCATATCACTTTCAAACCACTGTGAAGTCAAAAAACCCTAAGTTGAACCATCACAAGTTGAGGACCATCTGTACACAGTATTTGAGTTTAAGACAATGTTAATTAAAAGAGTGTAGTATGGTGAAAACATGGGTACATAGATCAGTGTTAACAGAAAAGAGTATTCAGATATGCACCCACACATATAAGGTAAATTAATTTTTGACAAAAATGACAAGGTAATTTAATGAAGAAAAGACGAATCTTTTCAACATATGGTGCTGGTGTCTGATCATAAATTGTTTATAATCCTGTGGCATGCAAAATACTTCTTCCCCTTCCAAATTTGTCTAAAGTCTCACCTCATAATATAGTCAGCAAAAAATCCATAATTTGTTTTCTATATCAAATCCAGATGGACAGACCTCTCTCTCTCTCTCTCTCTCTCTCTCTCTCGCTCTCTCAATTTAGTTACTTTAGCTACTAAAGTGTAACCTAAGATATAAAGAGACATGCTGGCTGTCCACCCACACTCAACATACAGTTGTAGGAAGGTATACTGTCCTACAGGATTACAGGATTACTACTAAAAACATTACTGATCCATACTGATTCAGAAATCCATATGAATGAATGTCAAAAGTTCCTTGATGCCCATAGCTTCTTTAAAATCCTCCAATTTGTTTCAGAAGATTCATGAGATGATCTATTAAATTCTTCAGTTGGCCTTTTCTGTGAGGTACCACCATTGATATTTCTGATGCCCTATAAACAAGCATTTTGTATTTATATCCTTGGTTTCATATTTAGACAATGATTTCCTTGCAGTGCCCTCCTTGCATTTGATCTTGGAAGCCTTTGCTTAATTTTACCATTGTTTGTCTTCTGGAAAGCCTGAGAATTCTCAATGCTATAAAACTACTGATCATTCAAGTATAACAATGCCTCCATTGTTTGTTTCTTTCATATTTTACTGTAAACAGCAAGATACACCAAGGCTGAATTTTCATCATGTAGGTCAACAGCTTCCTTAGCTAGATCATTCATCTCATTAAGTATATTTTGTTATACTTTCACCATTACAAGTATCCACTTCCCTTCGATTTTCAGTAAGATTTTTCTCACTTTCTTTTTTTTTTATTGGAGTTCAATTTGCCAACATATAGCATAATACCCAGTGCTCAACCCTCCAAATGCCCCCCTCAGTGCCCATCACCCAGTCACCCCAACCCCCCACCCAACTCCCTTTCACTACCCCTTGTTCATTTCCCAGAGTTAGGAGACTCTCATGTTCTGTCACCCTCACTGATATTTTCACCCATTTTCTCTCCTTTCCCTTTATTCCTTTTCACTAATATTTATATTCCCCAAATAAGTGAAACCATATAATGTTTTTCCTTCTCTGATTGACTTATTTCACTCAGCATAATATCCTCCAGTTCCATCCACGTCGAAGTAAATGGTGGGTATTTGTCATTTCTAATGGCTGAGTAATATTCCATTGTATACATAGACCACAGTTTCTTTATCCATTCATCTTTCAGTGGACACCAAGGCTCCTTCCACAGTTTGGCTATTGTGGCCATTGCTGCTATAAACATTGGGGTGCAGATGTCCCAGCGTTTCACTGCATCTGTATCTTTGGCGTAAATCCTCAGCAGTGCAATTGCTGGGTTGTAGGGCAGATCTATTTTTAACTCTCTGAGGAACCTCCACACAGTTTTCCAGAGTGGCTGCACCAGTTCACATTTCCACCAAGTGCAGGAGGGTTCCCATTTCTCCACATCCTCTCCAACATTTGTTGTGTCCTGTCTTGTTAATTTTCCCCATTCTCACTGGTGTGAGGTGGTATCTCACTGTGGTTTTGATTTGTATTTCCTTGATGCCCAGTGATGCAGAGTATTTTCTCATGTGTTGTTGGCCATGTCTGTGTCTTCCTCTGTGAGATTTCTGTTCATGTCTTATGCCCATTTCAGGATTGGATTGTTTGTTTCTTTGCTGTTGAGTTTAATAAGTTCTTTATAGATCTTGGATACTAGTCCTTTATCTGATAGGTCATTTGCAAACATCTGCCATTCTGTAGTTTGTCTTCTAGTTTTTTGACTGTTGCTTTTGCTGTGCAGAAGTTTTTTATCTTGATGACGTCCCAATAATTCATTGTTGCTTTTGTTTCTTTTGCCTTCATGAATGTATCTTGCAAGAAGTTGCTATTCAAAAAGGGTGTTGCCTGTGTTCTCCTCTAGGATTTTGATGGAACCTTGTCTCACATTTAGATCTTTCATCCATTTTGAGTTTATCTTTGTATATGGTGTAAGAGAATGGTCTAGTTTCATTCTTCTGCATGTGGCTGTCTACTTTTCCCAGCACCATTTATTGAAGCAACTGTCTTTTTTCCAGTGGATAGTCTTTCCTGCTTTGTTGAATATTAGTTGACCATAAAGTTGAGGGTCCACTTCTGGATTCTCTATTCTGTTCCATTGATCTATGTGTCTGTTTTTGTGCCAGTACCACACTGTCTTGATGACCACAGCTTTGTAGTACAACCTGAAATCTGGCATTGTGATGCCCCAGCTATGGTTTTCTTTTTTAATATTCTCCTGGCTATTCGGGGTCTTTTCTGATTCCACATAAATCTTAAGATGATTTGTTCCAACTCTCTGGAGAAAGTCCATGGTATTTTGATGGGAATTGCATTAAATGTGTAAATTGCCCTGGGTAACATTGACATTTTCACAATATTAATTCTTCTAATCCATGAGCATGGAATATTTTTCCATCTCTTCGTGTCTTCCTCAATTTCTTTCAGAAGTGTTCTGTAGTTTTTAGGGTATAGATCCTTTACCTCTTTGGTTAGGTTTAACCTAGGTATCCTATGCTTTTGGGTGCAATTGGAAATGGGATTGACTCCTTAATTCCTCTTTCTTCGGTCTCATTGTTAGTGTATAGAAATGCCACTGACTTCTGGGCATTGATTTTGTATCCTGCCACACTGTTGAATTGCTGTATGAGTTCTAGCAATCTAGGGGTGGAGTCTTTTGGGTTTTCTATGTACAGTATCATGTCGTCTGTGAAGAGGGAGTGTTTGACTTCTTTGCCAATTTGAATGCCTTTAATGTCTTTTTGTTGTCTGATTGCTGAGGCTAGGACTTCTAATACTATGTTGAATAGCAGTGGAGAGTGGACATCCCTGTCATGTTTCTGATCTTAGGGGAAAGGCTCCCAGTGTTTCCCCATTCAGAATGATATTTGCTGTGGGCTTTTCATAGATGGCTTTTAAGATGCTGAGGAATGTTCCCTCTATCCCTACACTCTGAAGAGTTTTGATCAGGAATGGATGCTGTATTTTGTCAAATGCTTTCTCTGCATCTATTGAGAGGATCATATGGTTTCTTGGTTTTTCTCTTGTTGATATGATCTATCACATTAATTGTTTTATGAGTGTTGAACCAGCCTTGCATCCCACTTGGTCATGGGGAATAATCCCAGTTGGTCATGGGGAATAATCTTAATGGACTGTTGGATCCTATTGGCTAGTATCTTGTTGAGAATATTTTCATCTGTATTGGTCTATAATTCTCCTTTTTGGTGGGTCTTTATCTGGTTTTGGAATTAAGGTGATGCTGGCCTCATAGAATGAGTTTGGAAATATTCCATCCATTTCTATCTTTGGGAACTGCTTTAGTAGAATAGGTATGGTTTCTTCTTTAAACGTTTGATAGAATTCCCCTGGGAAGCCATCTGGCCCTGGACTTTCGTGTCTTGGGAGGTTTCTGATGACTGCTTCAATTTGCTCCCTGGTTATTGGCCTGTTAAGGTTTTCTATTTCTTCTTGTTCCAGTTTTGGTAGTTTGTGGTTTTCTAGAAATGCGTCCATTTCTTCTAGATTGCTTAATTTATTGGCATATAGCTGCTCATAATAAGTTTTTAAAATCGTTTGTATTTCCTTGGTATTAGTGGTGATCTCTCCTTTCTCATTCATGATTTTATGAGTTTGAGTCTTTTCTCTCTTTTTTTTTTAATAAGGCTGGCTAATGGTTTATCTATCTTATTAAGTCTTTCAAAGAACCAACTCCTGGTTATGTTGATCTGTTCCATAGTTTTTCTGGCCTCTATTTTATTGAATTCTGCTCAAAAATTTATTAACTGTCTTCTTCTGCTGGGTGAAGGTTTCATTTGCTGTTTTTTCTCCAGCTCCTTTAGGTGCAAGGTTAGCTTTTGTATTTGAGTTCTTTCCAGTTTTTGGATGGATGCTTGTATTGTGATGTATTTCCTCCTCAGAACTGCTTTTGCTGTATCCCAAAGATTTTCAACGGTTGTATCTTCATTCTCATTAGTTTCCATGAATCTTTTTAATTCTTCTCTAATTTCCTGGTTGACATTTTCATCTTTTAGCAGGATGGTCTTTAACCTCCATGTGTTTGAAATCCTTCCAAACTTCTTCTTGTGGTTTAGTTCTAGTTTCAAAGCATTATGGTCTGAAAATATGCAGAGGACAATCCCAATCTTTTGGTATCGGTTAAGACCTGATTTGTGACCCAGTATGTGGTCTATTCTGGAGAAAGTTCCATGTGCACTTGAGAAGAACGTATATTCAGTTGTGTTTGAATGTAAAGCTCTGTAAATATCTGTGAAATCCATCTGGTGTATCATTTAAAGCTCCTTTTTCTTTGGAGATATTGTGCTTAGAATACCTGTTGATTGTAGAAAGCGCCGTGTTCAAATCTCCATGTATAAGTGTATTATTATCTAAGTATGTCTTAACTTTGATTATTAATTGATATACTTGGCAGCTCCGCAATTGGGGGCATAAATATTCATGATTGTTAGTTCCTCTTGTTGTATAAATCCTTTAAGTATGATATAACGTCCCTCTTCATCTCTTACTGCAGTCTTTGGGATAAATTTTAACTTATCTGATATGAGGACGGCAACCCCTGCTCTCTTTTGAGGACCATTTGAATGGCAAATGGTTCTCCAACCTTTTATTTTCAGGCTGTAGGTATCCTTAGGTCTAAAATGATCTCTTGTAGAGAGCAAATAGATGGGTCTTGCTTTTTTTATCCAGTCTGAAACCCTGCGACTTTTGATGGGATCATTAAGCCCTTTCAGGTTCAGAGTTACTATTGAAAGATATGAATTTAGTGTCATCATAATACCTATTTAGTCCCTGTTTTCTGGATTGTTTTTTGGACCTCCTCTTTCTTTTACAGAGTCCGCCCTTAATATTTCTTGCAGAGCTGGTTTGGAGATCACATATTCTTTCAGTTTCTGCCTATCTTGGAAGCTCTTTAACTCTCCTTCTATTCTGAATGAGAGCCTTGCTGGATAGAGTATTCTTGGCTGCATGTTCTGCTCACTTAGGACTCTGAATATATCCTGCCTGCCCTTCCTGGCCTGCCAGGTCTCTGGAGAGGTCTGCTGTTAACCTAATACTTCTCCCCATAAGGTTAGGGTACTCTGGTCTCTTGCTGCTTTAAGGATCTTCTCTTTATCTTGGGAATTTGCAAGTTTCACTATTAGATGTTGGGATGCTGAATGGTTTTTATTGATTTTAGGGGAGGACCTCTCTATCTCCTGAATGCCAGTTTCCCTTCCCAAGTTAGGGAAGTTTCAGCTATGTTTTGTTCAAATACACTTTCTGGTTCTCTGTCCCTCTCAGCGCCCTCTGGAACCCCAATTAAATGTAGATTTCTCCTTCTGAGGCTGTCATTTATTTCCCTTAACCTTTCCTCATGATCTTTTAATTGTTTTTCTCTTTTTTCCTCAGCTTCCTTCCTTGCCATCAAATAGTCTTCTGTGTCACTCACTCGTTCTTCTACCTCGTTAGCCCTCATTGTTAGGACCTCTAGTTTGGATTGCATCTCATTTAATTGATTATTAATTTCGGCCTGATTAGATCTAAATTCTGCAATCATGAAGTCTCTTGAGTCCTTTATGCTTTTTTCTAGAGCCACTAGTAGCTTTATAATTGTGCTTCTGAATTGGCTTTCTGTTGTTGAATTATAATCCAAATTCTGTAACTCTGTGGGAGAGAGTACTGTTTCTGATTCTTTCTTTTGTGGTGAGTTCTTCCTTCTAGTCATTTTGCTCAGTGCAGAGTGGCTAAAAACAAGTTGTACTGGAAAAAAGAAGGAAAAAGAGAAAAAAAGGGGAGAGGAACAAAAAAGAAACAAAAAAGGAGCAGTATCCTCAGATTCTATGTACAAAGTCTCTAGACTTCCCCTGGAACTTTCCAGCGCTGCTTAGTCAAGAACTTACTCTTCCCCTGTCCTTCCAGCTGTTCTTCTGGGGGAGGAGCCTGCTGTGTTGATTCTCAGGTGTGTTCACCTGGGGGAGCTGCCCCACACCCTGCCAGGTGCACGGCTCGGAACCATTTATCCTGTGAGGCCCCTGCTCCCTGGCAGCCCTGTTCAGTCCCAGGCACAAGGTGACACCAGGAGGAACAACAACAGTGGCAGCGGCCAGCTCTCCAGCCCTGGCGTCAGCTCCTGCAGTAACTACCGCAGTCTCCCAGACTGCAGGGGCCTGGATACTAGGGGGCGGAGGACGCTAATCTGCACAGCTCAGGGGCACCCCGCTAGGGGAGCCTCCTTTCTGTCCTGTGTTCTTCCGGCCTCCGCCTGTCCCAGGGGGAGTGCGGATCCTGGGCTGTGTCCCCCGGTACCCTGGGCTCCAGGGCCTGCACCGATGGAATCGCGCTCCCGGAGCCCCACAGCCCCCTCCACACACAGCCGCCACTGGAGTCTCCACCTGAGCTGCTCCCGGGCCCCGCTGGACACTCGCTGCAGCCCTTTAGGGAGCTGGGCCCAGGTGTGTGGTGGGGTCTCCCCGGGGATGCGCCTCCTCTCTTAGTGCCCCCGGGAGCCTGAGGGTATCACTGCCCCTCCTGGGATCCTGCCCGAGCTTCCTGCGTTTGCCTTTCCCTCCGGGAAGTTGGCTAAAGCTCCTGCTTCTCCGGGACTGGGCTTTCCTGTTCTGGGGGCTCTCGCTGCCCAGCCTTAGCCCAGCTACTCCTGGGGGTACCTCCCCCTTGGATGCTTTTTTATTTATTTATCTTCCTACCTTGATAGAAGCACAACTCTTCTCACTGTAGCATTCCAGCTGTTCTCTCTTTAAATCTCAGGCTGAATTCTTAGGTTTTCAGGATGATTTGAAAGTTATCTAGGTAAGTTGATGAGGACAGGTGACCTGGGGACCCTACTCTCTCGCCATCTTGCCCGCCTCCTTTTTTCCTTACTTTCTTTAAGTGTTCACCTATAGTTTCCTCAAAAGCCATGATGCTTCTCAAAGGATAATCATTACTATGATAGTTTTTAAAAATATCTACTAATTTTTGACTGTCCTGCAACAAATTTAGTAACTCTTCTCTTGAATAAAAATTGACTTCACCAATTGTTTTTAATGAATAAAATGCAGTATAATTGATGTTGCATGGCTTCTTGGGCCTGATTTTAAAGGTCAATGCAGTTTCTACCCAGCTCTGTTACAGGACTATCATTCTTGGAATTCCATCACTGGTGTAGGGAAGCCCAGATCCATGGAGAAATTTCCAATAGATGTTCCAGTAGGTAGCCTCTGCTAACGTTGCACCTCATAGCCAACATCAATGGTCTTGCATGTGAATGAGGAAGACTGAGGAGAATCCAGCCCTGGTCACCATCTGCCTACAACCTAATGAAAGGCTGAGAGCAAAAAACACCCACCTGTGCCATCATCCTTTAGAACCTTAGAAATAAAAATGAAGGATTTCTTTTTTATTACAGCAGCCCTAAAATTAAGGTGGTTTGTTATGTAGCAATGGATTAAAAAAATCATTTAGTTCAAAAATCAATTAATCCTATGCACCACATTAATAGAATAAAGGAATATACTCATATGATCATTTGAGTAGACAAAGTGGTTCAAAATACAAGCATGTAACTAAAGCCAGAAAAAGAAACTTATTTCCATGGGTTTTGTTCAATGGTATCTGGGAGAAAAGAGGCCTTTTATCATTGATCACAAAGCTGTGAGTACGTGATATTAGAGTTGCAAAGTAAATGCATGTAGTTTTCTGATGAAATACAGTTGAAGAGAATAAAGCCAGAATACAGATGGATATAGAAATGATATTTGGAGAGAGAGCCATGAATATATTTTAATCTGAAAGTCTGATCACCAGTGCTTTTCCTTTAATTTTCTCATGTGTACCAATAAACTATCTCCCTGACATTTTTTCATCAAAGATAGTTCAGGTTGAATCATTGCACTTGCAAACAAACCTCATTCTTTCCCATCACCCTCTTTATTTCTAATGTGCTATTTTATTAATAAATTTATTTTATATAAGGACAATGCAGGAGACTTAAAAAATGACAGCAATCATGATACTGTAAACTAATATTGTTGTAGAAGAAAAAGACAATATTAAAGGCTTAAGTAAATTTTGTACAGAGCAAAAGAACACAAACTGAGAGCCATTCTCCATTTTGTTTTCTTTTGACTTGAAGAAGGCAAGCCAGAGAAATGCTGGGCCCTGAAAAACATAAAACACTTAAGATTGCTTTTCTTGAGATATTTTTAAAAAATCCTATGTCACACTGGGGCCCAGAATGACTTTTAGTTCTTTTTCCCAAAAAGTAGCAAACACAGATTAAAGGATAATAATTCTGAGAGCATAATATTGAAAGAGGAGGGATGGCAAACACAACACAGAAGCAGAGGAAGAAATGGTGCTAAGGTTTTAAGAGTCTCACAAAAGTGCTGGAGGAAAGTTGGTAGATAGTACATCAATAGTTGCAGAAACCAGAGACCTCAAATGGACGTGTAACAGGATTTATACCCTAGAAGGAGGAAGAGTTGAGGAAGAACATTCTAAGTGTGAGGGATCTATAAAACCTATAGAATGAATTCCTTGTATATTGAAAGACAGATTTTCATATTTCTCTTTGCTTTTTGCAGTTTTTTTTTTCACTTAAAAAATATATATGACAGTGTCATTGATCCATTAGAAAATAAAAATAAAAATAAAAGCTGCAATGTAACATGCACCTTCTTCCTGGGCTAAGGCCCTTAGCATAGATTACAGTTCTTGAGTACTGGTTCCCTTCTATGTCTAAGGTTAGATTTTACTGATGATTTCTCCTGGAAGTAAAATTTTTAAATGTGGTTTTCCACATATGAAGATAGTAATTCAGGCCTGTGTCCTGTATCATACCATGTTTATAAGAAGAGGAACACTATGTGTGAGCTATGACTCCATTAGTCTTCAGAGTTAATTTGTGCAACAATAAAATGATAAAAACACCGGCAGTGACAGGCACCACAGAAATATGTGTTCAACTGCTCCTCAGAGATGCAGTCATGAGGTTGTGGGAACCAAGAGACAGCCATCCCTTATAAAATTGTGAAACACTGTAACCTAAGGAACCGTTAGATCTTAGTCAGAAGCAACTCAGATTGGCCCTGATCTTGCCTGCAAGGGACTGAATGGACTCCTTGTGGCATGCTCAGTAGCCTACATAGCTGACTGCGGCAGCAGAGGGTGCTTCTCTCTGGAAGCTGTTGTGCGAGTATCTGTTTCACGATGGTGTCTAGAATTTTTAATGGGAAAGAACTTAGCTGTCCCGTACTTGAGACCATCATAACCTTGAGATTTTTCTGAATATTGCCTTCCCTACTATTGTCACATTATACTTAATAATTTTCTTTGGACTCACTTTTTTTTAACCTAAATGAATATATTGTAAAATAATATATTGTTATATCCAAAAACATTTTAAGATTTCCCTAACACCTAGGTGCCTGGGTGGCTCAGTTAGTTATTTGTGGAACTCTTAGTTTTGGCTCAGGTCATGATTTCAGGGTCATGAGATCAAGCCCCATGTTAGGCTCTGCACTGAGCATGGAGCCTGCTTAAGATTCTCTCTCCCCTTCTCCCTCTGCCCTTTCCTTCAACTCATGGTTACTCTCTTACCCAATCTCTCTATAAAAAAAATTCCCTAACATCCTACAATGCAAAGTTAAATAGCATTCCTTATACTTACTCACATCTTTATTTTTACTTATCATATTTCTTTGCCACTCATTTTACATGTCATTCTACTATATCTAATTGTGAGCTGCTTATGGACAGAACTGTGCCTCCTCTCTTACTTTCCCTCTCTCTTTCTTTTAATCTTTAAACTTCAGTGCCTGTTGAAACTTAACAGGTGCTTAATAACTATCAAAGAATTGTTCAGAAACAATTAATAAGACTGAATACTCTCAATGTACTCTATCAAAAATGGATAAAGACAATAACTTGGTATCCTAACAATGGAGTGTTAGGTGTTGGATTGCATATCTTTCTGAGGAATATCTAATTGAATATGATTGTGCATCTTTCATTTTTTTTAACTAGGCTGTTTATGTTCTAAAGGATAAAACAACTTAGATTATAGAAAACTGATGGCAATGCAAATGCTTCTTGTATATAATAATGGAAATATTATGTCCAATAGACTATATATATGTTAAATTTTTATTTGAAGCCATACTGGTTTTCTCAATAACTAAGGAGACAAAATTTTTGACATGCATTATTTTTATTTTTGTATTAGAGTAATATTTATATCATTTTGAAAATAACACCTTATCAATTCACATAAGAGAAAACATCTCAATAAAAGCCACAACTCCAAACAGAGGCAAAATTACATCTTATTAAGGGAAAGCTCAAAATATTTTACAAGAAAAAGTGGCTGTTCTGTTTAGTCAAGTTTGTGACTGACAATTAGGATTGGTGACTTCACAGGAGTGTTATGTTGGCTGATTACTGACCTGCCCAACTCTTAAGGAGTGAATTCTCCATACATACTTTGTAGCAAAATCAAGTCAGAATAGTAAGCCAGACCAAGATGGAGTTCAACAGGATGGTTCAATACCTTTCTCTTAATTTGTCTTATATGAGCCATCATTATGTGACTCTCCTGTCATCATGGAAGACTGACGTAGGAGCAAAGAGTGTAGTTAGAACAACCGAAATTTTGAAATTTCAGCATAAAGAATATAGAAGGATAAATAATTATGTAAATACTTATCCCTTATTATTAATTATAAGGAGTTTGGGAATCCAGAGGATAGTTAGCACTTATATTTTTAGCCACGATTTTATGCAAAAGATAGACCTGAGTCTATAAAAATGGGATAGACAAAGTATAGGAGGCAGATTTTATGGGAAAAAAAACATAAGCAGGGTCACAACAACAAAGGATGAATGTGGCTTAGAATGGCAGAGTGAAGCTAGGAACCTGAGTGGTACTTTCAGACTTCCTGGGATGAATGAAAACCCTGAGGTGTTGGGATGGAGAATTTCACCTAGTAAAGCAATGGAAATTAGCTTGTTGTGTGGATACAAGGCAAAGAAGAAAAGGAGATGTTGGGAAAAGTGAAAAGCAGCCTGGACTGTTGATTGGAAGAGTAAGAGTCAAAAAGCCCAGGCATTAATTAATTAATTAATTAATTAATTGATTGTATGATTTTGAGAGCAGAGCATAGAGTTTTTGCATGAAAAATCTCTGAGACAGATCAAAGTAGAAAATCAAAACGAGTTGATACATCATAAAAGGAAATGGGAAGCAGTTTGCTAGGAAAGCAGCAACCATAAGAGTGGTCTGAGAACAACATGTTATTTTTTCATGTTGTTTGATATACAGAATGCACTTTTGAGAATAGGAAAAATATCCAGTCAATGGGAATAGAGTTTTGAATTTCTTAACACTTATTATAAGGATGGTAATACCTGCAAATACATTTTCAAATTTAAGTTAAATTAAGTCAAGTTTCTTTAAACAGTTTTCAAGATGATTGAAGGTGACTTGCTAATCTTTCAATCAAAATAAGTCACTAATAATGTTAATGGACACTTTTCTTCTAAATTATTTTTGGAAATGTTTGTATATTACTTTCTCTCATTTAAAGAACCAAAATAATGTAGTTTATCCTTGTTTTAAATACATATGCATTTATATAGAATGATAGAATGTATTTATCTGTATAACCCAAGGGTCTAAAAATGAGAAGGAAAAGCAAAAATTTCTGAAATTAATATCTGGATGAGAAAACACTGACTTCAAAATTTTCTTTGATGTCCAAATATTATATTTGCATCAATGAATACAAGCTAGGGCTTCCCAAAGCTTTTAGCTGATTACTACTGCTTGTGATTGCCTCTTTTTATCTCTCACTTAAAAACCTATGAAAGTGTTAAAAAAAATAAAATGACAAACAGATAAACAAATTGTGGAGGCCCCTTTCTCAAAGACACCTGTTCTAATTGTACAATGTATACTGAAAACACTTGAAGAGTCATAAGAGTCATACCACTTACCCTGAAGATCTGTTCTTGGGGCGGAACTACATTTCCTTTAAGTAAGCTGATAGAAGGCATCATCAGTTCTGGAACAAATTAGACACTCTGGCAGTTATTAGTTGAATGATAACATGAATTGCATGAATGAATGGTTGCATGGTTGAGGAAGACAAGCTATGACCTTAAAGAATCAGGGTTTTAAATTAAGGTCTTCCATTGGCTAACCAAAAGACCAGAGTATGAAATTTATGTAAAACATAATCCTTAGTTTCATCACTTGAAATATGAGTATAATTATACCAGTTTTGTAAAGTTCTTTTAACATTGCCATAGAATAATACATATAGATCATTCAGCACTGGTACTCAATGTTTACTACATCCAATTTCCAATGAATAGGAAGATAATTGCAAGTTAACATTAGCAAAGTGAAAAAAATCAATTTATGGAAATACCTACAATATATTTTAAAACAAAGAAAAAAATGAAGAAAAATTTCAGCCCTTAATGAGAACTCCCACAGGGAATGCATGAATATTGAGGGAAAAAAAATTTGTTTGTTCATAAGCAAATATAGGAAATATCAGTCATGAGTTTTAAAAAAGGACATGTTGAATATTGCTGTGAAACAATTAAAATAATCAATGGAACAAATAAATAAAGGAATTGGAGCTGCATAAAATTTGATTTATAGACAAGTATATTTTCTGAATGTGAAAAGTATTAAAAAAGAGAGAGAGAATCATTCCTTTATGTATGCTTTACAGAACTCTAGCCATTCTAAGAACGTTTTAATAATATTTGCAAATTTTGCTAATTTAATGAGTATTAAAAAAGAGAATATATACTTTTTATATGCTTTATAGAGTCTGGCCATTCTAAAAACAAGTTTTAATATAATTTATATAATTTAATAATGAATGAAATTTATTAATTTTATGAATATAATAGTAGGTTAACATAATATTAGATTTCTTTTTTAAATATTTTATTTATTTATTCATGAGAGATAGATAGATAGAGAGAGAAAGAGAGAGAGGCAGAGATAAAGGCAGAATGAGAAGCAAGCTCCCCATAAGAAGCGGACATGGGACTTGATCCCAGATCCCAGGATCAGGATCTGAGCCAAAGGCAGACACTCAACCACTGAGCCACCCAGGTGTCCCAATAGTAGATTTCTATGTGATATTTATCCTATAACTCTGGAGTTAAAAACAGAAGTTGCTATAACTAAGTTTTATTTTATGTGAATGACTTTAAAAATAAATAAGAATAGAATTGTTGGTGAATGTTGTCTTATTTGCTCAATCATAATTTTTAAAACATAAGATCATGACTCTCAAATATAAAATAAAGATTCGTCAAAGATTTTTTTAGCTCATTATGTAATGAGGGACATAGTAACACTATTCACATGAGACTTGAAATTTATATTCTTTATCACATACAATTCTTTTTCATTGCTATGGATAGAATTGTTTGTACTACAATTAGATTTTTTTTCCTCTTTGTCTTTTTATTCCTACAACTAAAAGTCTATTTCTAATTATTTCATTTAATTTTCTGTAATTTTTACTTTTGACCCTACAGAATAGTAAAACAGCCTAGTTAATAGAAAGCTGTACAAAGCTGTATACTATGAGAAAATTACATAATTCCCTGATTTTCACTGAAACTATATCTGGTAAAGTCTTTTGCTAATTTCCAAGTCTTGAGAAAGTTTCATGAAGCATGCTAGCAATAAGTAATATTGTATCAATAAATAATGAGCTATTTGGGAAAAAAATAAGTCTGATTTATTTTTTTAAAGATTCATTTCAAATATCATTTTACTTTTCACATTTGATAATCATTTATCGAGCTATTTATAGAGCTAGAACAAATAATCCTAAAATTTGTATGGAACCAAAGCAATCTTGGAAAAGAAGAACAAAACTAGTAGTATTACAATCTCAGATTTCAAGATTTACTACAAAGCCATAGTAATAAAAAAAAGTATGGTAGTGGCACAAAAATAGACACATAGTTTAATAGAACCAGAGAGAAAGCCCAGAAACAAGCTCACAAAAATATGGCCGATTAATCTTTGACAAAAAGAGGCAAGAATATGCAATGGGAAAAAGACAGTCCCTTCAACAAATGGTGTTGGGAAAACTGGAAAGCTACATGCAAAATAATGAAACTTGACCACTTTCTTACACCATACCCAAAAATAAATTCAAAATGGAGTAAGGACCTAAATGTGAGATCTGAAACCATAAAAGTCCTAGAAGAGATTACAGGCAGTAATTTCTTTGACATTAGCTGTAGCAACATTTTTCTAGACATTTCTCCTGGGGCAAGGGAAATAAAATAAAAAATAAATTATTGGGACCATATCAAAATCAAAAACTTCTGTACAGCAAAGGAAACAATTAACAAAACTTAAAGACAACATACTGAATAAAAGAAGGTATTTGCAAATGACATATTTAATAAAGGGTTAGTATCCAAAATACATAAAGAATTTCTACAACTCAATACTCCCAAAACAAATAACCCAATTAATAAGTAAGTAGAGACATAAGCAGACATTTCTCCAGAAAAGACATACAGATGGCCAACAAGCACATGAAAAGATGTTCAACATCACTCATCATCAGAGAAACGTAAATCAAAATTACAATAAGATATCAATTCACACCTGTCAGAATGGCTGAAATAAAAAAACAGAAGAAGCAAATCTTGGCAAGGTTGTGGAGGAAAAAGAATCCTCATGCATTGTTGGTGGGAATGTAAACTGGTGCAGCCACTGTGGAAAACAGTATGGAGGTACCTCAAAAATATTAAAAATAGAACTACCCTATGAGCCAGGATTCACATTACTGGGTATATACCCAAAGAATACAAAAACACTCATTTGAAAGGGTATATGCATCCCTATATTTATTTCAGCTTATTCACAATAGCCAAATTATGGAAAGAGCTCAATGTATAAATGAATGGATAAAGAAAAGAAAATAAAAAAAGATATATAATAAAGATATATTAAATATATATATATAAGAAAAGAAAGATAATATATACATTATATATAATATTTGTATATAATATATATAACAGAATATTAGCCATAATAAAGAATGAAATCTTGCTATTTGCAGCAATATGAATGGACCTAGAGGGTATAATGCTAAGAGAAATAAGTCAGAGAAAGACAAATACTATATTATTTCGCTCATATGTGGAATTTAAGAAACAAAATAAAAGAACAAAAGAGAAAATGGACTCTTAACAATAAAGAACAAAAAGATTACCAGAGCTCAGTCCTTTACAACAAAAGATTACTGAAGCACTACTTTCTATGAGGAAAGGATACCTTCTCCAGAAGCATCCCTTTATAGATTTTTACATAGACTATGCCAAAAATCATAGACTTTCATTTTTTGTCCGGGTAGTTACATGGTCAAGCCTAACTGTAAGGTAGTAAATGTTTAATTATCCAACCTTTATAGTAAAAGAAAGAAATCAAGGAAGCAAGGAGTTGGGGTCAAGTCTCAACTAAGTCTGCCTTTGTTATATAATACAATGTCCCCGCTGTGTTTGTGAGTTTTGTCCTTCCCTACACTGGGGAACTCTGAGGAAAGAGTGAGTTATTCTATTACTCCTGTCCTCTAGCAAGCAACACTTGATGCTGAGAAATACTCAAATTCTCTTTGTGAGTCAACAAAATAAAAAGTATCATCTTAATTAAGTTCCAAATGCAAAACTAATCCATTAAAAATGATTATAAGATCTAGCTTATTTCACCACCTTCAGAAGTATATTCCAAGTCTGTGATCACATGCCTCTATTACCTGTGAAGAAATTCACTTAAAAAAAAAGACCTGTCCTAATAAAACTCTACTTAAGAAAAACTGATACTCCTTTATTCTAATTAATATAGAAAACTAAACATCATTTAATTTACTCTTTGCAGTTGTAAAGATGACAATGTCAGGTTACATTATTATCCAAAGAACCATTCACTAATTAATAACCTCAGAAATAAGTTATGTTAATGAAGGCCAAATTCATATTTGCTATTAAATGTCAGCTGCCCTTGAAACAACATTGCAATCTTCTCCAAAGCTGACTAGCCAGTTCTTCAATGTCCTAAAGGACCATAAATTCAGTCACTCTGTATTTAAAAAGAAACATATATTAATTTAGAAATGAGATAACCCTCAAACTCTAAGTACTTGATTATGAATAAATCATAAAAATATATTTATATCCCTGAGGGAAATAAGCGCCAAATCATTTAGACAAATAGAATCTTATTTGAGGCAAAGAAAAATTCTTTTTCTGTATATAAATTTTATATATGTTAAATTTTTAAGAGTGCTTTAACTCCTCCTTATATATATTTATCAAAGATTTATTTATTTGGGATAGAGAGAAAGAGATCACAAGTGGGAGGGGCAGGAAGACAGAAAGAGAATCTAAAGCAGACTCTGTGCTGAGCTCAGAGCCCAAAGCAGGTCTTGATCTCAAAACCCTGTGATTACAACCTGAGCCAAAACCAAGAGTGGGTCACTTAACCAACTTAGCCACACAAGTACCTGGAACCTACTGATCTCAACTTAGGTCTTGATAGCCAGATGTGAGTTCAGCCCCACATTGAAAAAAAAAAAAAATGGGATCTACATTTCTCTTTCTTATGAATTTACTCTACATATATATTCAACATTATATTATGGTGACATTTTTCAAACATATGAGATTGAAATGATTTAAGAATATCCATTTATCCTACCAAGGTTCTATCACTAATATTTTACTGTATTTGTTTTTTCAAAAATCTACCGTGTATCTATTCATCCTTTTATTCATTAGTGTACTTTCTGCTAAATATTTAAGCATGAATATCAACTTGTATTCAATATTTGCTTACAGATTTTTCTTGTGAGATCACATTTACATAACATGAAAAGTATAAATCTTAGGTGTACTTTTGTTGTATGCATGCATTAAAAAATTCATACACTGCGGTAATATAGAAACCCATCGAGACATAGAACTTCACCATAACTCTAGAAAATTCCCTCTTAAAACCTTGCTTAGTAAAACCCTACCCTGCTTTCCATAAAAAAATCATTGTTTTCATTTTTTTCACCACTGTCTTTTGCTATAAATCTTGACACAAAGAATATTATACCAAGATAAATGTATGTGTAACTTGTTTGGCACAGCTGATAGATAAATGATGATAGCTAGATAACTAGTTGATTAATAAATAGATAAAAAGATCTATCTATGTTGTTGCAGGTAGCAGTAGTTCATTCCTTTTTATCACTGAGTAGGATTTCATTGTATAGATGCTGTGCCACAATGTGTTTTTTCATTCTCTTATTGATGCACAGCTGGGCCTCTTCCAGTTTTTGCCTTTTGGGAATAAGATTGCTATAAACATTGTTTTTTTCAGATTTTTTTAGAACATTTGTTCCCATTTGTTTGGGTAAACATCTATGAATGGAATTGCTTGGGCTAAAGGGTATGTGTGTGCTAAGGTTATTTTGTGTTATCTCACAGTTTTATTGTACATTTTATATATGTTGAAATAAAAAAAAAAACTTCATAAAGTGTGAGTATGGAGAAAAAGTTAAATTACATATATAGTGATAACCACTGTTAACATTTTGACATATGTCTTTCAGAATTTCTTCTCTAAATATATATTAACATTAATACTGAGATTAACTTTTTAATTAAAAATCATCCAAAAAATATTCTTATAAACCAATTATATGCAGGGATACAGTAGAGAGTAAAACAGACTTTACGTGGGGCTTACAATTTACATGGCACTTGCAATAAAAATAATACTTAACTCTTATACAGATGAATGTCAAGTACAAGATTTGGTGTCCATTTGCTTGAATTAGCTCATTTGATCTCCACATCAACCCCATGAAGTAAAAATAATTTAAGTTTATGCAACTCAGATGTGGAGACAAAGGATAGGAAATAAAGAACCCAGGGAGCCTGGACCACTGAAGTGCCCCAGGATGCCTTTCACATTATATTGTATGTAAATTGTGCTTCTGGTTTGTACAAAGCAGTGATTCTCAGTGCCTTTTATACTAAGAATAGTGTATATATGTGTAATCTGCTCCCCCCTAATAATAAATAATGAATGAACATTTTAAAGTATTTCACTCTAATTTATTTTAAACATAAAATAAATTTATGTTTGACTTTTGAACATTTTAAAGTATTTCACTCTAATATAATGTATTTTAAAAATAACATTTTAGGACAGCCCGGGTGGCTCAAGGGTTTAGTGCCGCCTTCAGCACGTGATCTTGGGGACCCGGGATCGAGTCTCATGTAAAGCTTCCAGCATAGAGCCTGCTTCTCCCTTTGCCTGTGTCTCTGCCTCTCTATCTGTTTCTCGAATAAATAAATAAAATCTTAAAAACAAAAAAACATTTTAACAAATAAGCCCCCCTGTTAGAAATCATGCTTACTATACATGTTTGAACATATGTCTCTGTACTCATGTTCTGTTGCTTTTTTAGCATAAAATTTTGCGTGTAAAGTTGCTGGGTAGCTGGATATTCATATTGAAAATTTTCATTAATATTTTTGTTTTTTCCTCCCAAAATATGTCAATAAGCATTAGTTAATAGACTATTAAAGTGGCCATTTTACAAAACCTCTTTCAATACTGGATGTTATGAGTCCTTTTAATCTTTGTAAATCAAATATTTGAAATTTAGTTTTACTTAATGTACATTTCTTAAAGTTCTACCAGAGAGCTAATGTCTTCTTTTGTAAAGAAAGTGTTTGGGATACCTGGGTGGCTCAGCGGTTGAGCTTCTGCCTTCAGCTCAGGGCCCACTCCTGGAGTCCTGGGATAGAGTATCATATTGGGCTCCCTGCAGGGAGTCTGCTTCTCACTTTGCCTATGGGCTTTGCCTCTTTGTCTCTGTCTCTCAAGAATGAATGCAAATCTTAAAAAAAATGTTTGATGCTGGGCCCATTTTTAAATACACACACACACACACACACACACACACATGATTATCATTACTTAGTAAGTTATAAGCATGAAACAATTATTTTTAACACTTTATTCATGCATTATCAAGGAGCAGAAAGTAAAATAAAATGACTTACCATGAATTGTTCTAACTTCTGTTTATTGAAGTAATTCATTCATTTATATTTATTGAATGCCACTAAGAACCTGGCATTGTTTTGTTTTCAGTGTATATATCAATTAAAAAGAAAGTAAATAAAAAATTCCTGTCCAAAAGAGCTTACACTTTAGTGAGAGAAGATGGAGATTGAAGATGTTAAAGAAATAAATAATTTAGCAGCTCATAAAATGATAAATACTCCTGAGAAACAAAACAAAACAAAAGAACAGAGAAAGAAGAATGTGGAATCTCAATGGGAGATGGAATGGTGGTAGGGTTGTAGTTATAAATTAGGAATACCAGGGAGGGACTCACTAAGAATAATCTTCTAGCAACACTTGAAGTATATTATATGGTATGTTTATCAAGTAGTGATTTGGCTTATTAAGCTACCTGTCCAGGTCTTTTTTTATTTCCTTGGTATATGTGGGAGTGAGGTATGTCTCTAAGAGACAACATTTATTAAGTTTTTCTTTTAACTTTGCCTCTAGAGAGCAATGTAATACCTTTTAGATTTTCAAGATTCATAGAGAAAATGAAATAAATACATATTTGTGGGTAATATGCTATTAAAATAGTGTAAGTATATAAAACTCCAAAACATTTCCATACATTTTAAGGTACCACATTTGTAGAACAAGTATTGTTTTTTTTGTTTCAATGAAAACTTTTGTTTTATGTGAAACTCTATTATGGAATTCTTAGTAGAAATCTGTTTTTTATTTAAGAGTGTTCACAGTAGCATTCTGAGGAAGCAATTTGCTATGAATTCCCCTTTTCAAGCCAAATGGTAGTACATACTACCTGCAAATCCAAATGCTCCACTGCATACATTAAGACACTTAGCAAGCTCATGGGTAATTTTAAAAGAAATATATATTATTAAAAACATTCTACCATTTGTCTAGTATTTTTGAAACTCTATAACAATAGTGCATTTAACTCTTTCTGTATTTCCTGATTTTGGACTTCAAAGATAGTTATAAATAAAACTTGAAGAGAAATTCAAATTTTTACATATATTTTCAGTCCTTTGGAGTTCTGCTAGTGAAAATTGGTATTAAAAATCTAGTGTGAATAAAAGTCTAATCCACTTGTGCATCTCTGCAAAATTGCATAGGTTCATTCATAGTACATTGAGTATTCTGAAATGAAAATATAATTTCTATACACTTGAAAAGATATTTTTCTTGAACTCACAAATTGAAATTAGTTTATGCAAGTGCAACATACTGTTTTTTTCATGCTGCTATGCTGAAAAGGATGACAATTCCTCTGAAAAGGCAGAGTTGGTGTTTTTAGACAATTAAACACATGGAAAATAATCATTCCCCACTTCCATAAGAAATCTTTCAAAAATGATTAATTGATTTTTAACCTTAATTATTAAAAAAATATAAATTATATTCAACCTGACATCATGTGCTACTCGATGGAAGAACACATCACTGCCTATGAAGTAATCTTGCCAATGTTCCAATTTATAGAAAATGTAGAGACAGGAAAATCTATTAAATAACACCATGGGATTCAATCAACAGAATCCAGACATGTTGAAAAATATGCCGAACAAAAAAACAAGTTTTTTCATCAAATAATCTTCAAGAAAGAAAGTAGAGGGGGTAATGACAGATTAAAGAAAGACTTAACTCTATGTACTTTACATGGACCATGATTCAAATGAACAAACTTTCAGTAAAATGACATATGTGAGATATTTGGAAATTCGAACACTAACAGGATATTTGTTGAAATTATTTATTTTGGTAGCCATGAAAAACATAATGAAATCATATTAATTTTAAGAACTAGGAATTACATATTGAGATATTTACAGGTGGAGTTGTATGAAGTATGAGGAAATAGATCAGGATGTGCAAGTAAGATTGGCATAAGTTGACAATTACTGAAGTTAGGTGATTTGTTCATAGGGCTTAATATGATATTTTTTTCTTTGTTATACATTTAACATTTTCTATAATATTTTAATGTAAATTAATTAATGGAATTTGATAAACTCACCCAAGAATTTTGACTCTGCTATGTCACACACCCCATTGACAAACAAAAAGCAAAAAAAGCCATTCAGAAGTAAATGCATATTTAATGTACATTTATTGAAATTATTGGTTAAATGGAATTTCTCTTCAGGAGATTGTCAATAGGAAGCTGCATTTTAGGGCGGCCCTTGGGGGCTGAGCGGTTTAGTGCTGCCTTTGGCCCAGGGACAGAATCGAGTCCCAAATCAGGCTCCCTGCATGGAGCCTGCTTCTCCCTCTACCTGGGTCTCTGCCTCTCTCTCTCTCTGTGCCTCTCATGTCTCTATACATAGAGAGAGAAGATGGAAAGCAGAGGGGAGATAGAATGATTGACACAACAGAGCAAAGAACAGTGAGGGGCAAGCAAGTACAGAAGAGAAGCCCCTGAATGGCCAACTGCTTCACTCTCTAGAAACTGACTCAGAAATCCAAGCATAAGGAGCTAAAGTAGATCGGGGAGAGAGCAGAGCTGAAAACTGGGGAAGATGGTTTAAGACATTATAAGGAACAATTAGATTTCCAGTTTCTCTGTAATTCTGTGCAGATAGAAACCATCAAACTCCCACTTCAGGAAAAATTGAGGCTGAGACTTCGGAGCATGAGATGTTGAGGTATTTTACCCTAAGAATAGCAGTGATCTCTTCCCTCCAGTCCTGTCTTTGGCTCAGTTCCCAGCAACAAAGTAGTTAAATATGTAACTCTTTAGGTAACACATTACAGGATTCATCTCTGGAAAAACTTAAGAATCCTGGAGAGAAAAAAAAAAAACTATGCATAGTGAAACATTGTAATGTTCCAATGAAATATTTGCAAGCCACCCTGAATGCTCCTGTTATCCGCCCACCATGCATGCATGCAGGCTCTCTCTCTCTTTCTCACCCTCTCTCTGTTACACACACACACACACACACACACACACACACACACACCACACCACACCACCTATTTCAATCATCTTTTTTAGAATCTCACTAAATGAGTAAGAAATGTGAAAGAAATCATGAAAGAGAAATAATAACATTAAAAAATGAAAGAAGGTCAAGTAAAACCAGGAGATTAGAATGATAAAGTATCTCATTCATGGGGCCCTTGGGTGTCTCAGTCAGTTAAGTAACTGTCTTTGGCTCAGGTCATGATCCCAGGACCCTGGGATTGCGTGACACTCCATATCGGGCACCCTGCTCAGTGGAGAGCCTGCTTCTCTCTCTCTCTGCCATTCTCCTTGTTTGTGCTTTCTTTCTCTCTTTATCAAATAAATAAATAAAATATTTTTTTAAAAAGTATCTCACTCATTGCAAATGTCTACACATGCTTACAAAAAAACAGGAAAGCTAAGGGTTTCTAACAGCTTAATTACTAATATGTGTCAGATCTGATTTTTTTTGCACAAAATAAGAACTCCTATTTATTTTATTTATTTATTTTTGGACTAACTCCATTTAAAGAGGAAAGTCACATGCATTATATCAGCCTAATGTTTCTATATTCTCCTGAGTAAACTGCTATTGTTGAGAATTATTTTGATAATTATTGAACTTCTTCATCCCCATATGGCAATTAAATGATCAACTTTCCAGAAGGACCATGAATAAACCAAGGTTTAAATTCCTACCACCGATTCCATATTGGTCATTGTTTCGTGGTACATTTTGTTACTTTTAGATTGGCAGGAACAGCTTAAAAATTTAACACAATAGTTTTCACAAAATGCAGTTATGCGATAGTAGATTGGACACTGAATGAATCAATAATTCTTTTTATGTGAATACTTACATTTGAAAAAAAAATTTCCCAAGAGATAGGACACATATTCAAAAGAGACGTTGTAAGACAAAAGTAGTTATAATTGTATTGCACCTCTTAAAGTAGTTGACTTTGGATATAAATCTTTCCTAAAAAAAAAATTAGTCTTTTCTATATTGGTTAGATATATAGTAATAAAATCCCACAGGATATAAATACTAGCAGTGTTTTTTGATCATTGTGGCTGATATCTTTGAAAAGAGAAAAAAATTTAAATGAAAGTGGTTTATTTCCTAAAGGAATGAAAATATAATTTGATCTATGCTAAATTGGAATCATTTAGTACATCCCATATAGGATGCTAGCCTGTAGTGATAAGATAAAATGTTTGTAATCCCAATGGATGATTTAAAAAAGAAAAGAAGCTTCTCTTACATGCAAATATGGCACTTTTTTATTTTGAAGCATTTATAAAACTAACACATATGTTCGGCAGAAATACAAGGTAATTTATAGATGTTGAGAATATTTAAAATGCATTTAAATGTGTAATTATCATTATGTAAAGGGAAAAAATGGACTTATGGGTGATATAAACATAAAGTTTGAAAAAAACTTCCATGTTTTTAAGAACATGCCTTTAACTTATATCTTGAAGATCTTTCTTCGTTGTCTAGTATAGCATAACTTTAATATTTAGTACATACTTACTAAATCATTACAGTTGACTTGAACAACATGGGCTTGAACTGTACAGTTCTACTTATATCGTCTTTTTAAATACATGCAGTAATTTTCTCTTCCTTATGATTTTCTGAATAACATTTTCTTTTCTCTACCTTACGTTTTTGTAAGACTACCATATTTAATACATATAACATATAAGACATGTGTTTAACAACTGTTGATGTTATGGTAAGGCTTCCTTCCAGTCAGCAGAGGCTATCAGTGGTTAAGTTTGGGGGTTTCCAAAGTTGTATATGGATTTTTGACTAATCAGCGTCCCTAACTCCTCATTGTTTAAGAGTCCATGTATAATGAAAACAAGTAGAAAATCTTTGACATTAACTTATCAGAGAGCATGGCCTGATTCTGAAATACATCAGTATTTTGGTAGAATAGTTTTTTCTAGGATTTAAAATTATATGCATTGGGCAATACACATACTTTCTATCTTGCTGCAATGCAAGATACTATTCCTTGTCTTATAGCCTTTTGCTTCACTCATTGTCTGTATTCACTGGTCTTCATAAGCATTTAAGTCTGTATTCTAAAGTATTTTGCACTTGCACATATAGCACTAACTTAGAGAATATTCACATCACGTCACAAAATCAAGTATTTTGTTTATAAATCTTGAGTGGCATCCATATACATGGTAGCAAAACAATTTTTATCAAATCAATATGATGCATTTATTTAATCGTCCTTGTATTTGAATAAATCATAGAAAAATTTCAAAATACATCTCATCATGTAAGTTCTATTCAGTTGTTCTATTTTCCCAGAAAAGCTCTCAGGCAAACACAGCCTTGTTTTATCACATCGGGAAACTTTCTCTACTCACTAAACAGCATAACAAAAAAAGCAAACTACTTCCCTCAAGAAGGAAAAAATCCAAGCACTTTCACCATATCAAACCCTTTCAGTGAACAGAATTAGGACTCATATGTATATGTATGTTCATACCTACTTTCATGTCTACACATACATGCATCAGAATTATTCAATATTGTTATGGGCTGAATTCTGTCCTCCCCAAATGCATATGAAGACCTAACCCTCAGTACCTCAGAATTTAATCATATTTAAAGATAATTAAGGTAAAATGAGGCTATTAGGGTGAGTCTTCATCCAATCTGACTACTTATAAAAACAGGAAATGTGGACACACTGAGAGACACCAGAGATGTGTGTGCACAAAGGAAAGATCCTGTGAAGACACAGAGAAATCTTTCTATGTTCAAGTCACGGAGTGGAAAGTCTAGTGTTAACAAATCGTTGACACCTTGATCTTGGACTTAGTTTCCAGAACTGCGAGAAAATTAGTTTTTGTTTTTTAAGTCTCCCAGTCTGAGATATTTTTAAAATGGCAGCCATAGCAAATTAATACAAATATAATACCACCGATTCTTATCCAGCGACACAGGGTTCATTCTCCCCATCCCTTTTCAATATTTATAACTCCTTTTTCTGACAGTGAGAAATCAGGCTCCCATCTTCTTTAACATATTTACATATCTGACAAATCCCCCCATGAAACCAATTTCTCATGTCTGCCTTTACACTTCCCACCTTCCACCTCACAGATGCTCTTCTCACTCTACTTAGACTCTAGGACATCACTACTGTGTGAGAGCATCTTCCTCACCCTGTTTGGGCTCTGATATTTCCTTGTAGGCATCTCAGCTGGGATCCTCTGCTAACCCTGCTCAGCTCTGATAACCCACAATATGTCATCTCTCTGCTGAGGTGTCCTCTTACATTTCCTGGGCTCTGATATAACAGGCCAGGCCCACCACATCCTTCTTACCCCATTTACTCTGTGACACTGTGCTAGAATCACCGTGGCTCTTCTCACAACCTCCCCTAGCCCAAATGGTCATAGGTGCCTTCTTTTCATTGCCTCATTTAATAGCTTTAATACATAATTATTCAATAAAGGAAAGCTACAGAAAGGAGAGGAAGAGCTACACCCCTGTTTTGGAGGGATTTATAATTTTCAATTTAAGAAGTAGATACAAATATTGAAGCAGGAAGTAAGTACAGAGATACATGTAATAAAAACCATCAAATCAGTAATTTCACTTTATTTCTTTTTCTGGCAGGTTCTGAGAAGGTGAGAATCTTAAAACAGAATAAATTTATGCCATTAATTCTTTTGGTGAAGAGTAGGCAAAACTTTTATCTGATTCTCTCCCATTACGTTGTGTAAGTAAGGGATTATAGAGATTTGAAAGGCTCATCAAGGAAAAAGATGACCATGAGATGGCAGTAGCACATAGAAGCTTTACTGGGTGATGATGCTTTGACAAGTTTGTATGTGGGGGAGGTCAAAGGGAAAGTCCCTCACAAGAGTCTGTCCAGAAGCTAGGGTACAGGGGTCTTTACTCAGAAGGGGAGGAGTGCAAGGAAACTCCTGGGAGAGAGGAGAATAGGAGAGAAGATCTGCACCCCTAAGTGATGTTACTCAGCAGAATGGGGGTGGAGGGGTCTCAGTCAGATTGCTCAGAAGGGCAGTACCTCCAAAAGGGCCTTATAACCACAGGGCTCTTCTAATTCATCATTGGTCAGCAGATGTTAGTTGATGTTTTGTGGAATATATAAAATCCAGAGGGTCTAAATAGTTAAGAAAGTACCTGCTTAGTTCAGGCTATTTAAAAAAAAATAATTGGATGTTGTGAGATAATAAATACAGATTTGTTCTCTGGATCTGGTTTCTGACACAGTTCTTAAAAAAAACCCATAATTGCTTGAGTGGTATGGATATTAGAAGCACCTTTTGTTCTACTACCATTGAGTCTTTGACCCCAGTTTCTTACACTAAGTTCCAAAAACCCTTGTAATCTTCTGAGTGATGAGAGATGGTAGGAGCATCTTACATTGAGTGCCTAAATCCCTTGGCATTTCCTGGGTGATAGGAGTATCTTTTGTTCTAATGAAGAAACTCTACATGGACACCTGGGTAGCTTCAGGATGGGGGCTGGTTACCAGCAAGACCAAATCATGATTAAAAGCTTAGAACTTTCAGCCTCAACCATTAAACTCCAGGAAAGGGTGAGAAATTGCAAAGTGAGCTAATACTTGATAATGCCTATGTGATGAAGCCTCCATAAAGTTTCCTAAACTATGGAGTTTGAAGAACTTCTGGATTGATGAAGATATCCATGTGCCTAGAGGGTGACACATCCTAACTCCATTCAGAAGCTACTGAGCTTGAAACCCTGCCAAATCTTGCCCCATGTACCTCTTTTCTGGCTGTTTATTTGTATCTTTTCTAATAATCTTTATAATAAACTAGTAAACATAAGTAGTGCTTCCCTGACTTCTGGGAGCTATTATAGCAATTGTCAAATCTTAGGAGAGGGTTATGAAAACTCTCAGTTTACAACTGGTTGGTTAGAAGTACAGACAACAACCTGGGCCTTGTGACTTATGTCTGAAATGGGGGCAGTCTTATGGGGCTGAGCCCTTAACCTGTGAGGTCTATGCTAACTCCAGGTAATTATTGTCAGAATTAAATTAAATTGTAGGATACCCAGTTTGTGTCTGGAGAGTTGGAAAACTGATTGAAAATCACACACATATGGTGTCAGAAGTGTTCTGTGGGTAGAGAAGCAGTTTTCCTCTAATGTGCAAAAGTTAGAGTTTGGAGCCAGTGGGCTTTTGGGTTAATGGGTCTCAGCCTGCAGTGAGGAAATAAGTTAGAGGCCAATACACAGTGTCCACCGTTAGTTCATTTATAAAACAAGTTCTAAGACTTGTGAGGGAGGGTATCATTTCTACTTTTGCTCACTGTTTTCTTCCTTCGAAGTGGTACTTAGTGGATGAATACTAATTTATTGAATGGGTAAATGATGTCAGGTCACTCATTTTTTAATATTAGAATTTTCCAGGTTATATTGTCATCTCCTTTTCTATTTGTGACAATTTGATTGATTTAAAACATAAATCATTCTCTTCAGGGGCAAGGTACTACAAGGCCTGCTATGTCTGAATGCTTATGCCTCCCTCCCCAATTAATACATTGAAAATATAATGACTAATTAGAAATGATCACATTGGAAGATAGGGTCAATGGGCAGATTTTAGGTCATGGGGGCAAAGCACCTATCCAGAGTAGGCTTAATGCCTCATAAAAGAGAGCTAGTTTATCCCTTCTACCATATGAGGATACAACCAGAAATCTGCAATGGGAAAGAGGGTCCATACCTCACCATGCTGGCACCTGGATTTTGGACTTCCAGTCTCTAGACTGTAAGAAATAAATTTCAGAGCCAATGTGAGGTATTTTGTTATAAGAGTCAAATTAACTAAGACAGAAAATTGGTACTGAGAAGTGGGGGTACTGTAATAACAAATTCCTAAAATGTGGAAGTAATTTTGGAAGTGAGGAAGGGGTAGACGTTGGGAGAGTTTGGAAGTACGTGCTATAAAAACACTACATTGCTGTGAATGAACCGCTAAAAGCAATTCTAACGAGAGCTTAGGAGAAGAGGAGAGCTGAAGAGAAAGCCTCAGTCTTCCCAGAGGATACCTAAGTGGTCGTGTACAGAATGTTGATAGAAATGTGGACAGCAAAGGCCATTTACATGAAGTCTCAGACATAAAGGAGGAACATGTTATTGGAAACTGGAGGAAAGACAATTTTTAATAGAAAGTGGCAAAGAGCTTGGCTGAATTGTGTTCATGTCCAAATGTTTTGTGGAAGTACTTGTGAGCAATGAAATTGGATATTTGTCTGAGAAAATATGTAAACAAAATGTTAAAGTAGCAACCCATGTCCTCCTGACTAGTCACAGTAAGATGTGAGAAGAGAGAAAAGATTTATTTTTTTAAAGATTTAATCTATTTACTCATAAGAGACACAGAGAGAGAGGCAGAAAAATAGGCAGAGGGACAACCAGGCTCCCTGCAGGGAGCCCTATTCGGAACTCAGTCCCAAGACCCTGGAATCACCACCTGAGTCAAAGGGAGACACTCATCCACTAAGCCACCCAGGCGCCCCAAGAGAGAAAAGATTTAAAAAGAGAATTACTAATAAAAAATGAAGCAGGGTTGAATCACTATGTTGCACACCTGAAACTAATATAACATTGTTATCAACTAAACTTCAATAATATTTTTTTAAGAAGCAAAACTCTAAAATTTGGAAAACTTTCAAACTATCCATTTCAAAAGAATCTAGGAACTATTCATGAAGATAATGGGATGACCCCACAGAGATTTAGGAGATCCTCAGAACTGCCTTTTCCATCACAGGCCAAGAGTAGGGCAGAAAGATGTCAAAGGAGGGGTCACTGCTGCCTGGCCAATTTGCAGGTGGTACCATGCTCCTTGATCACGTCAGTGAGCCATGATGCAGCTTTTGCTACATCCAGCAAAGACCAGTAGCGTGGCTAACTCTACCTAGATTTTTGTTTTTCCACCTAGATTTTGAAGGGTGGAGCAGCCTTGAGTGTTGGGCATGCAACCCAGGCAGAGGGCTGCTTCAGGAGTGCCAGCGGCAGATTCTTCACTAGGGTAATATGAGCAGAGCCACGGTCAGGGGCTATGGAGTGAGGTTGTGTCCCCACAACCTAGAACCATCTGTAGGCATCAAAGTGCAATCCAGCTAGGGAGATTTGTAGCATGGGCTGCTCCCAGCAAAGTTATGCAGATGGGGTCTCTGGAGCTTTGGGAACTTGACTCTTGTTCCAGTGTGTCCAGAGGTATGACTATAGCCCCTGTGGGTCCAGAAGGTAGGGCTAGCAGCTGAAGAGGAGTGGGATTTATTGTTATTTGCTCTGCTTGGTTTTGGATTTACCTTGGGCCTGTTGTTCCTTTTTTCTTTTCTATCTCTCCCTTTTTGAAATGGAAATATCTATTCTATGCCTATCTACCACTTGCTTTGGACATATATGATATGTTTTATTTCACAGGTTTACAGCTAGAGTCTCATCTATATCTAATTTAGATGATATTTAGATGAGACTTTTGTCTTAGACTTTTGAGCTGATGGCATGTGAGAAGGGCATAGATTTTGGGGCCAGCGGCAAAATGCTATGGTCTCAATGTTTGCATCCCTCCAAAATTTATATGTTGAAAACCTATCATCCAAGATGGCAAGGTCTTAGTACTGAGGAACCAGTAAATCAGAAACTTGCCCTTATTCTAAAAGAAGAAAAGGCCTTTCATTTCCCAAAGGTGGTATCTTTAGGGAAAACAGTGCTGTTATTTCCACCAGTGTAGATGAGGAAATGTTGCTGTTATGGCACCCTGCTCTACACTGGACATAGTGAAAATAAAGCATATGAACCTTGGCAGTTAGCCTTGTACATGACTGTCTTCTTTTGAGGTGTGCCAATTTAATTTTCTTAAAGATACCCTATGCATTATCACTATTTTTTAGTTATTTATTTACATCTATTCTTTTTCCTATGCAATGAGATCAGAATGCATGTCTTAGTCATTTCTACTTACCTGGTAAACTAGTTTCCTGATATGTGAATGAATGAATGAATGAATGAATGAAGTCTGACAGATGAGGCTTCTCCAGGATTAGAAAAGTGTTTGTAGAATTACTTAGTGAAACTTGACCACAAGATGATTAACATAGGCTAATATTTCATATAGTTCAGTGGCATGGAATAACATTTCTAACCAAAAGCATTATGATATTGTATAAGACTGTCAAAAACTCTATAATAACTAATCACATTTGCTAGAATTCCCTCACTTATCCTGCTAAGCTTCAATGTCATAGCATAGGGGTTTCATCTAGAACAAGACTTTGTCACTTGTAGTCACATAAAGGTTACAAAACTTGAATTGGATTTGAACTTTAGTTCAGATTATCAAAACTCCAGTTTATTTCAAGCTAAGTCAGTAACTTCATCAGTAAAAGAAGATGGCTTAAATGTATCTTATATAAATTTACAGCTCACTAATTACATGATTCTAGGCAGATCTCTTTCATTAATAGAAAATCCATTTACTTGACTATGTTCCTTAGAGAATGAAACTCAGAAATAATCTTATCACCATATATATAACATAGTTGTATAAGATGTTTAAAATTTTCCTTACAACAAAGTGGTCATGATACTGAGAAATTCACAAAATACATGATAGATTTTTTTCTTGACCAAAAAAAGTATTTTTACTGCTTAATAAAATTAACTGTAGCATAAAAAAGATATGAAATGGTAAATTATCAGCATATTAATACATGAAAATTAGAGGGAAAGCTAGCAGATTTTTTGATAAGACACTGTATGTTTTTACTATTAGTTAAATTCTATTATGCTTCTCATAAGACAGTGAAAAATTTGTATAAGATACATAATTGATGAGCTACTACATTCTTAAGCAATTTTATATTTCCAGCAAAGTGATATCTACATGAAAAAATGCAGCAAATATTAAATGAATTGCATGTCTCAGAAAACATTTTTTCATTAAAGTATTTATTATCTAATTCAAATTTAAACATCTGGGCATTCAGATATCATTGAAACATCCTTTAAAAAAAAATACAAATCCTACAGCTGATAGGCACACATGATATGCAAACCAAGATAAGAATATGCATGGTTGCAAAATTATATCAATTTAAATTGGAAAATGAAAGTTGTTGATATCACAACAGTTCAAAAAATATATGTCATTGAGTTTTGTAAAATCATTCCATTTAAAGGGGATATCACCTTAAGTGAAAAAGCTCACAGGTTAACCTTGTCTAAAACAGTTCATTTCCTGATTTTCCCAAAGAATTTGATTGTCATCATTCTATGTTACCTCCTGACATCCAAAATAGTTTGGCCCAGTAGCACACTTCCACCATTTGTTTAATATCAATCTAGACAATGTTTGAATTCCCACTTTTTAGCCTCAATTATGAAACTACCCCTGCAACTTGTTTGCCAACTTCTTTTTCTTGATGTTCTAGGAAAAATACACCCACTAAAATGATCTCAATGAGGTCAGGGCTTTTGAATTTTGCTCATTGCTCTATAACCACTACCAAGAACAGAGTCTTACACACAAGAAGCATTCAATAAATATTTGGTGAATATATTGTCTTAATAAATTATTTTCTGATGCAGCAAAGATTCAGGACTCTCAATTTCAATAGCACAAGTCCAAATTAGCTTAAGCTAATGAGACACAGGAATGTGAACATATAAACCATCGGGCAGTCCAAAGTTGGAACTACTTTCCAGCACAGCTGGATCCAATTGAAACGAGATTATCATGGCTTTCTTTCACTCTCTGTAGTTGTTTCTCCCTGGATACATTAACAGGTGAATCCTTATGCTCCACAGGATATGCACTTCCAAATTCTAGAAAATACTGTTCACATGGGCTATGAAGTGAATGCTAACTTCTAAAATTGTAAAGTACACAACCTACAAAAGCATACAAGATAGTCTAAGATTCTGAACTCATTCAGTCCTTCATTTAGCCAGGAAAATGGCTGTTAATATTGGTGGTAAGTGGTATTACTCAGTATCAGTAGAAAATATTCTGTGTGCATGGGTGTGTGTGCACATGTGCACATGCTTGCAAGCCTACATGCCTTCATGTATGGTGTATCTCAAGATAAGATTCTTATTATCCTTGACCATATGCAGTATTGTCCTCAAAGAAATGGAATAACTGGAGTTATTTTTCTACTGCTGTGGATGCAGTCAATAAAATATACGTCTAAAATAAGGGGAATGGGAGAAAAGTGATAGGCAACCACAGGTAATTGCTCTGTCCAGAGGAAAAATACTATCTCCTCTTACAAAAGATACCTGCTTCTGATTCTTAGCTGTGCAAATCTTTAAGGACTGAACTGCTTATTAAATAGACTGACTAGATAAAACAACATATCCCAGGCTGTTAGAAACATCATGCTAAATACAAAGTCAATGCAATTGGCTGTCTATATAGAATTGATTAAAAACATAGTTGTAGTAAATATGTATGTGTGTGTTCACTGAGCACGATTCTAGTTATCAAAAAGTTATAGTGATTTTAAGTATTATTATTGACAACTACATTATAAAAAACTGGTCTGGCAATAAAATTATGGATCTAAATAGAAGGACTGATATGATACTTCTCTCTTCTGTTTTTTTTTTTTTTTTTTACTTTTTGCCCCAATTAATATTTCTCTATTTTACGTTGCTTTTGATTCTTTTTCTTCTTAAACATAATCAACATTCTCCATTCTATTTCAGTTCTACTCTATTTCTGTTCTCGATTCTCATAGCCTATCCTACATTCTTTTCTAGAACTACATGCTTTTCCCTATCATATCAATTTATGTTAATTTAACCTCATTGTATATGTTGAGGATCCCCAAGTATATACCGGGTTAACTCCAAATTCTATCTGATTCACTTCTAATATGTTGCTAAGAACCTTCTCTTACCACTAGCTGTATTCCACATTCTCATCATTTCCTGCCTTAAATACTGAAATGGTTTTTAAATAATCACTGCTTTATTTGCTGCCTTCAGATTCACACTACTCTTATCCCTTCATGCTGTTGCAAATTAACTTTTCAAAAACAGAGATCAGGTCATATTATTTTTTTCTCACTAGGCTGGTTCCCTAAAGACTAGAGAATCAATACCTGATTTTTAACTGTAAAATTAAAGGATTTTCACAGTTTGGGCTTAACCTGCCTATCTAACTTCTTTTTCCATTTTTATCTTTCCTGTCCTCTACTCTGGAGTACTAGTCATTCCCTGATTCCATCATGACCCTCAGGCAGCCTCTTGGATGGGACTTGAGATGATGACCTTGTGCTAGCATGTGGGTCAAGACTTGAATCAATAGGGAATACTCTGAGATGTGTACCACACTCAGTTTGTTTTCAATGCAGCTATCAGGCTTATCTCCTGTTAAGTTGGAATCAGACCCTACTTCTATGAATCTGCTATGCTCAAAGAAAACATAGCAGTCATTTCAATGGTCTCTTTAAAGTCCCTCTCTCAATAGAGATAAAAAGAGAAATAAGATATCCCTGTGAATATCTGGGAGTAGGGGGGTTAGGGAGTAGGATGTGGAGGCAGATTTTCCTAGTTTTCCTTCCACAAATCCTTCATTAACCATATTTCATTGGACTTGAAAAGCCACTGATTATAAGATTCTTTAGTAATATATATCTCTGATAAGGAAGACTACATGCTGCCAAAAAAATATATGAAGTATTATTGATTTTAAGATATTCTATGATTTCAGAGATGTCAAAATAATCACCCACTCCTTTTTTGAGGGGGGAACATGGATGTTAAGGGTGAGACTCACGGTCCACTCTCTCTGGAGAATCATCTAATAGCTTTTCCTGGCCACCTGTTTTGGCTTCAGACAAAAATTATAACATTGCTACCTGTGCCATTTTACATAGCAATTTCTCCTACATCTTTTATGATTCAGGAGAAATAGAAATTTTTCTAGAAAGTATTTTCTGATTCTTATCTTCCAAACTCTTCTCACTGCCTGAGAGCATAAATCAGTTAAAAAAATTCTTACTGTAACTGTTTTTTGTTAATACCTGTTATGACTTCTTTTCTTTTCTTTTTTTTCTTTTTTTTTTTTTTTTTTTGAGGGAGCTAAGAACACTCAATAGGGAAAGGATGATCTTTCCAACAAATGTGGGAAAACTGGATAATCATTTTTAAAAAAGTGAAATTGGACCCCTATCTTGTACCACTCACACAAATTACTTAAAATGGATTAGAAATTTAAACATAAGACCCAATACAATAGCACTCCTATAACAAAGCTTACAGAAGAAATTCCTTGACATTGGCCTTGACAATGATTTTTTTTTTAATTTTTATTTATTTATGATAGTCACAGAGAGAGAGAGGCAGAGACATAGGCAGAGGGAGAAGCAGGCTCCATGCACCGGGAGCCCGACGTGGGATTCGATCCCGGGTCTCCAGGATCGCGCCCTGGGCCAAAGGCAGGCGCTAAACCGCTGCGCCACCCAGGGATCCCGACAATGATTTTTAAATATAAACCCAAAGTGCAAACAATAAAAGCAAACTAGACAAGTGGAGCTACATCAAACTAAAAAGTTTCTGGACAGACAAAAACAATCAACACAATGGAAAGACAATTTATAGAATGGGAGAAAATTTTTGCAAACTGTGTATCAGATAAGGGATTAATATTCAAAACATATAAAGTACTCCTACAACTCAATACCAAAAAAAAGAAAAAAAGAAAGGAAACTACCATATGATCCAGCAATTCCACTTCTGGGTATATCAAAAGGAAATGAAACCATGATATTGAAAAGATATCTGCACCCCCAAATTCATTGTAGCATTATTCACAATAGCCAAGATATGGAAACAACTGAGGCATCCATCAACAGATGAATGGATGAAGAAAATGTGTTGTGTGTGTGTGTGTGTGTGTGTGTGTGTGAGAGAGAGAGAGAGAGAGAGAGAGAGAGAGGCAGAGACACAGGCAGAGGGAGAAGCAGGCTCCACTCAGGGAGCCTGATGTGGGACTCAATCCTGGGACTCCAGGATCACACCCTGGGCCAAAGGCAAGTGCTAAACTGCTGAGTCATCTGGCTTCCCAACACAGGTTCTATATCTGTTGAAAAAGTGAATGCATCGAAAGTCATAAAATAGGAAGCCATCTGCTATTTCAGATATGACCTAGCAAGGTTTTAGTACTTTCCTGTGATACTTGCACATCTAGTCTTTACATGTTCAGTTTACAGTGTATTGATTTTACTAATACATTTGGAAGTAAATGGGCTTTGTGCCAATTGACATGCTAAATTAAATCTGATAGACTGATTTTTTATTCTTAAAATATATTCGATTATGCTGCTAAGTATAAAAGCCAAGTGGACAAAAACTTAACATAGCCTTGCCAGATTATTCCTTTACTTTTAAGGATCTCTACAAGGGAAACAAAATTACAACCAGATGTTTGCTAAGCATGTGCATTGTGAAAAACCATAACCAAAGTTGTAACAATAGCTCATCATATGGAAGTCTGGTAAACTCTCTGGTTAAATGTGTCAAGAGGAAAATGATAATGACCTTGTAAGCTGGACAAGGAGTTTTCTACTCTGAATCTTGCTGGAGAAGTATTATCACTTCTACCTAACTAGATTTTTGTTTATGCAGGTTAGTGGTCCTTTGCTTTGTCAAAATAACAGTTACCTGATTCATGTAGCTGACAGTTCTCTCAGTGACAATGTTTTCAGAAGCTCGCAGACTCAATAGAGATGACAAAACATTCTCATTAAGATTTGATTTAGGGGTGCCTGGGTGGCTCAGTTGGTTAAGCGGCTGCCTTTGGCTCAGGTTATGATCTCAGGGTCCTGAGATTCAGCTGCATCAGGCTCCCTACTCAGCAGGAAGTCTATTTCTCCCTTTCCCTGCTCATGCTCTCTAGAATACACTCTCTCTTTCAAATAAATAAATAAAATCTTTTTAAAAAATAATTGATTTAAAGATTATCTCTTAGATTGTGATAAAGCTGCAAATCACGGATATCTTTATGTGTTGATTTTTATAATTTTTGGTTGTAGAGGAAATCTTTACCTTAATATTTTTTTTATCTTAATGGGAAGAATACATAAAAATTGCAATGCAGGAACACTTAAAATTCTGCTCTACAAAGAGGAAAGAAAATGATTTACACTGTTAAGACAGAGTTGCAATGTAATTAGGTATATGGGGTAAAATGACTAAGTGCATATTTGGACTAGGTAATAGAATGTATTTCTTCAATAAGAAATTTATCGGATCATAGAATAATTTCTCTTGGGAATTTCTGTGGAAAAAAATGAGTTTATTTAGAGTATTGATTTTCTTTCTACCTAAGCAAGTGACTCATTGAATTCTATATTAAGAAAGAAGTAATCCAAGAAAAAGCTGTGATAAATCTAAAATTTGATTGCATTTATTATAAAAGCAAAGTGATTCACAAGAAAATAAGATAGACTCTGATAAAAAATTTTGGCCTAGTTTAGTTACAGACACTCAAATTTTTATTCAATAATCAACCAGATAGCCATTTCTAAACCAAGGTAGCTAGTTTTATATTTATTTTCCTATGAAAATATTCATTCTAATTTCAACAAATGTATCTCAAAAAAGTATATAGAAAGTTTACCAACAGTTTTCCTTGGATGATTGAGTTGATTTGTTTTGATATTTTAGTACATGAATCAAGTCATCAAATTAAGTTGTAGGTATTCTTATCAAAAGATAGCTACAGTACAATGCATATCTTTCCTCTTCTAGATAAAGAGGCAGCAATTTTTCATTTAGTTTTATATATATGTGCTGCTATACATTTTAGATTCACGTTACTTCTAAAAACTACTCTGAAAGTAAAAATGAGATCACTGCTGAGGTTTTTGAAAGGGAAGCTGTTTTATGTATGTTCTAAGTTAAAACTAACCATATGCTTCCAGCTAGAAAACATCTGTGGTCACAGCTAGACCTAATCCATTGGGTTATATTCCCCATATGGATAGTGAAATATCTTTTGATTTCCTCTGCATGAATTCTTTCTACTACTCCTACATTACAGATCGTTTTTTCTTAACTGACAGTAATTAAATATAATTTTTTAAAAGGAAGTTTCCACTATTTTGCTTTAAATGTTATCTCAGGAGAAATGATATTATTGAAAAATGGTAAACTAAATGTGAATAAACTACCATGACCTTAACATCTCTTTCTCTTCTTTCCCCAATGTTTTCATTGTAAATTATCACTGTTCTTACTCTACAGTGAAAAGTAATTTCTTCCACAAATGTTGTTGTTTTTTTCTCCGCCAAAATGTATTATTATTTCTAAAGATAAAAGGGATAAAAGATGAAAGACCAGTAATCTTGTTGGGAAAAAATATATATAACTCTCTCATATAGGTATCACCATTGAACTTGGTTCCTTTTATTGTGATGTAAAGATCTTTAAGCCAATTTTCTCTTTCTGTCCCTAGAATCACTATCTATAAATAAAATGGCCAATAGTCACCATATTTTACTATGACTACATAGGCTTTGTCTTTCATAAAAATCACTTCTTCTTGAAGGTCAACAACTGATCTGTTTTAATACAAAATACCACTGACATTTGTGGTCAGTTATAAAGAAATATACCCATTCCCAAAATGCTATACCTTTTAAATAGATATATTTTTATGTATCTAACATCTGTTTCTTTTCTATGAATAAAACTATTTAGTTTTCAGATTCATAGTATAGAAAAATAATTGTAAGACACCTTTTAGTCTTAAGAGATTACACTTAATTTAGTTCATTGTTGTATTTTTGCTGTCTTACTCTAAAAATGTCTTTTGTTCATATTGTTGTCATAAGAGGTGGAAAACTCCCAATTATAGACTTTTAAAATATGCATGAAATGTTGATTAAAAAGCATTGGGATTCCTCAGATTTCTATTATGTTAGATAGATGTGGCTGAAATTAAACCAAAATCTCAAAATCTAAAGTTGATACTTCAGGTTGTTCAGTCAATATATAAAATATTTCAAATGAGTTAAAGGGAGAAAAAATTAAGTAGGACATTTGGTAATCATGAACAAGAAGTAAGGTTATCTGAGTTCAATTTTTAATAAGCATACATTCATAGATCTTACACATAAGCTAGATAAAGTTATCTCTCAAATTTGTTAATCATAAACCAAAATAGGTTTAGATTTAGAATCACAAAGATTACCATTATTTGATCAGAAAGCATGTGCACTATGTGCATGTGCAATATTTGTTTCCTAATATTTGTTTCAGCACTTAGAGAAATTTCAGTACAAGAAAAATGTTGCTCTGATCTCATGCTCTGTATCCTCCAGAGAAGTAATGCTATTGATAGACCATGGCATTTTATTCAGACACTTTATTATTTTTTACATTGTTTGATTGTTTGGGATAGCAGTATAAAATAGTGTCAGTAGAGGGACACTTAGATGGCTCAGTGGTTGAGCGTCTGCCCTTGTCTCAGGTCGTGATCCCAGTTCCTAGGATAGAGTTCCACGTTAGGCTTCCCCCAGGGAGCCTACTTCCACCTCTGCCTATGTCTCTGCCTTTCTCTGTGTGTCTCTCATGAATAAATAAACAAAAATCTCTAAAGGAAAAAGAATAGTGGTAATATAAAGCAAAGAAGTTTTATGTCTATTTGAAAATGACATTTAACTTTGTTAAAATAGCTGAACTATACATTTAGAAAATTGCTTAACTTTTAAAGACATTTTCTAAATACACAGAATGCCTATCCTACAGAAGTCACTCAAAAGTTTTAAATGAATGAATGAATGAATGAGTACAATTTCTATTGATGCTTTTCTAAAATTAGCATTTAGTATTGTGTTGGGGGTCCCTAAGACCACCCTCAAGTTCAGTATTTCACTTGGAGGACTTACAGGATACTATATATATACTTACAGGATAGTATGTGTGTGAATAGTATATATATACTATTCATGACTGTGGTTTAGTATAGGGACAGGATTCCCAGCTAAATCAGCAAAGGGAAAAGATGCATGGGGTAAAGTCCAGAGGAAATGAAGCACAAGCATACAAGAGTCCTCTCCCAGAGGAGTCCCACAGGGTGAGCTTAATTCCTCCATCAATTAGTTGTGATAACATATATATAGTGTTGTCTACAAAGGAGGCTCTCTTGGGTCTAGTATTCCAGGAATTGTATTGGGAGTTGGTCACATGATTGATCATAAACACTGAAACTCCAGTCTCCCAGAAAGAAGGCAAATACTCAGGGGTGCCTGGGTGGTTCCCCTGGTTAAGTATTAGACTCTTGATTTCAGCTCAGGTCATGATCTCAGGGTTGTCAGATGAAGCCCCACATCAGGCCGAGGACTAGGCATGGAGTCTATTTAAGATTTTCTTTCTTCCTCTTCTTCAGTCCCTCCCCCACCCCTCTAAAAAAGAAAAAGAAAGAAGAAAGAAAGAAAGAAAAAAGAAAAGAAAGAAAGAAAGAAGAAAGAAAGAAAGAAAGAAAAAGAAAGAAGAAAGAAAGAAAGAAAGAAAGAAAGAAGAAAGAAAGAAAGAAAGAAAGAAAGAAAGAAAGAAAGAAAGAAAGAAAGAAAGAAAGAAAAGAAGGAAGGAAGGAAGGAAGGAAGGAAGGAAGGAAGGAAGGAAGGAAGGAAGGGAGGGAGGGAGGGAGGGAGGGAGGGAGGGAGGGAGGGAGGGAGGAAGGAAAGAAGAAAAGAAAAAAAGAAAAGAAAGAGAAAAGAAAAGAAAAGAAAACAGCATAGCTCTGCATAAATTGCATTGCGTAGGTTAGGCACAATGAGCCATTCTCATCATTTAGCAAAATTTTTGGCTGTGAGAAAGTTTTTGCTAGCTAAGTTTCTAGACCAACACCAAGGACCAATTTGACAAGCTGCTCTCTCTAAAGATAGCAGTATCAGGACTGCTATGTTGCTTTCTGTACTTGGATGAGAAAGAACAAGCGGATGTCAGCATCTGTATTAGATGTTTTATAATGAACATTGTTATGATTTTATTATCAAGAAAATTGAAATCAAATACTATGTTTAGAGCTTAGATAGTAGGTGTGCTGGATATCCACTTTCTTCTTCAGATTTACCCTCCACTTTGTGACTCAGAATCATCAATGGACTGCATCAACCAGCTGTCTGTCTCCTAGCTTCTACTTGGGTTTGGCACAATCTTTTGCAAAAGATTGGTAGGTGAGTGAGTTTATTAAATTTATGAATATTGCATCAAGTCCACAGAACTTCTGCCAGGGCTCTGACTGATGCAGTGGTAGGGAGCAAGAATGGCCCCAGGACAACCTCTCAGAAGGAGATTCTGGGATCCTTCTCTGAAAAGCACATCAGTAGCTTCCTATCTGAGAGATAATGGCATATTTGTATACCATGCCACATATTGAGACCATTATGACTCAAATTATCGCCAGTGGGGACTGAGATAGCATATACATGGTGGGCAAAATATTGGGAGATAAAGTAGCTATGACAGTCAGTCACTATGGTGACAAAAATGAGTATAAATATTATAGCTTCCTCTGATAGCCCTAGAGAAGAAGCCCTAAGAAGGAGACATTTAAGGCTGTAAATATCCAACATAAAATACAAATGGAAAATCAGAAAACTTTGAAAGTAGCTTTAAAGAAGTACCTCATCTCCTACTGGAATAGGGCATCAAAAATGAAGAGTACACTCACACGTTGATTGTAAGTGTTGCAGAGTTGCAGCACTAATTAGATGTCCAACCATCCCAGATGTATGACACATGTCTGATTCTGACATGATAGGAGGCAGGGTGAGGGCTGAAATTCCTCCTGAACTTCTGCTGCTAGAAGCAGTTGGCTCTTCACATCTACTCTGTTGAAAAGACCAGCCTTCTTCTATATGAGACTTTTAATAACTACACTGACGTAATTGCCACACATGGAGGCTTATACTCACCATTGCACAATGGTTCTGTCCCTTTCTCTCAATGGACAGACACAACTAGTGGATAGGTGTGACTAATTATCTTACAATATTTAATTCCATCCTTTCAGCAAGAAATATACAGTCCTTTGTCAAACTCAAATTTTAGACTGTTTCCATAACTATACACAAAGGAAGGAACCACTAGAGATTGGGGGTGGGGGATGGGCAGGGGGATGGACATAAAAAAGGTCTTTGTTGACTACATTTCTTGAGCTTGAGTTTTCTATGTTTTTAGTTTCATGGAATTCATAGTATCTCTTTCCACCTGGGCACTCTGAAAATGCCTTCTCTCAGTGATTTATTTCCTGGAAATGTTATCTACTAAGCTAACACTGTGCTATTCTGTTCTCTGTCTCTCTTGGACATGTTTGTGCCCTTGGCCAGCTTCTTGTGAGTTCTGATAGAGTTGCATTATATCTTCCTCTTGACAGAAAGATTAAATTCCATGTTGGTCTTAACCTCTTAAGAATCCTTCTATGGTACAAAAACATGAATGCCATGTTACTTTCTGTGCAACACCATTAAATACTTCCTCGAACTATAGCAAAGTGCGACTTAACCCTGTAAACACTGTTTTATTAACTTGATTTCCCTTGCCTTGGGTAAATGTTTCCTTTTTAGACTTCACAACTGCTTGAAAATATCAAGGGCACAAATGAATATTCACCTGAATCTTTTCCCTTACTCTGACATGGGTTGGATTTAATTTATTCTAAGTGCCAGGAAACCATCTTCCCCTAAGAATAGTACTCCTAAAATAGTACCAGGATCATCTAGAGGGCTTGTTAACATATAGAGATTGCTGGGCCACACTCCCAGAGATTCTGATTCAATGAGTGTGTGGTGTGTTTAGGTCTGAGAATTAGAGCCTCTAGCAAGTTCTCTGATGATCCTGATGTATCGGTTGGGGATCTCCCTTAGAATATCACTGCTCTAGAGTGAGCCTCACTTCAGCCTGAATAACCTTATTGGACTCCATTCTTCCGGATGAAAGTGAGTTTCAAAATTAAAATAGGGTGCTGTCATCTTGACACAAAGGGATAGTTCAACTTGTGTGAAATATTGTTAAAATCTGAAAATTGGTCATGGGGGTGTTAATCATGCTATCGGGGCTCTCCTGAGGGGCACCAGTCATGAGGATGAAATGTACTGGATTTGTTTGAGAATTTGTATTGTATGTAATCATTCAGGGACTCCTAGTTCTCATTGAGAAAGAGAGTCTTGCAGTACTTAAAGTGTTTTCAATTAATAGGGACCAAGGGCAGTGCTCACCCAGAAGGTGCCACTTTGGTATGTTGATTATTTTAAATTAAAGTTATTAAGATACAGTCTGTGCAAGAAGGACACTGAGATCCTCCTCTGTCCCCTTGGAAGCAGGTTATAAAATCTTACCTGTGAAAGGAAGCCTTCTGGTACCAGGAGATAAAGAAATAGCCTTATTATCAGAGATGGGAAATGTAAAACTGAGAAGGCTGTATAAACAAACCTTGTAACTTTTCACTTATTTACCACCCCAGCCCAAATTCTGTTTAGAATCCCTTATTAATTGAAGCTACCAAACATAGGTTTTCTTTGTCCTGCCAGTTCCTCACAGATTCATTATCTCTGCCTAAAAAAGACTATGGAAAATTGGTCATTTCTTTGGGTTTCAATTTCATTATTGGACTCCCATGTGCATGTAAACTTTGGTTGAACAAGTTCAACTTTGCTTTTTTTCTCCTGTTAGTCTGACTCATGTTGATTTAATTCTTAGACCAGCTAGAGGAGACTTCAAGGGTAGAATAAAAATTTTCTTCTTCAACAAATTCAATAGAAGCTTGTAAAAGGCATATTCATGGTTAGACATAGGGACAATTGTGACACAAGCTGTTGAAGTTCAGCAATGCAATGTTTAGAGCAAGAAAGAAAGAACGTTTGCTTTTTTGCTGGTGTGCTTGTTTTGTATGGGGAAAAATGATAACATATGAGACCAAAGGCTGTAGCTAGACTCAAGATATAGAACCAGGGGTATTTAGAAGTGGCAGGATTAAAGACCTCTGCCTCTCTTTTCCTCTGTCTCTCAAGTGGTTAAAAGAAATGAGGCAATCAAGAAAGTATAAATAGAATCAGATGTTGCTAACATTAGGTTTAAGACAATCTTTACCTGGGTCGTTCTTGCTGTAAAACTACGTATCTTCTATTCCATGGAATCTGCAGCAAAGAAAGCATCTTTTGTTTTCACCTGCAAGTGAGAAAAGAAATACCAGGATATTAATGGAATTTTGAAAATCATGGCCTAGAACAGTGTTTGTTTTTTTTTTTTAATTGACTGCACACTCAAATAATCTGAAACAGAGAAAATTCCCATGCCCACCATACATCTCAGATCTGCATCTCCATGAATGGGAATCAGACATTCCTTTTTTTTTTTTTTTCTTTTTTGTTAGTCTCCCCAGGTGATTCTATCATACAGCTAAGATTAAGAACAAAACTGACTAAATTTCCAAATACTTAATCTTTGACAAAGTAAGCAACAGTACTTGCATGGTCTTCTGTTTTTCATGAAATTTAGTTTCAACCATTTGGGATATTTGTAGTAAAATAAAGAACTTAAAAGGCAAAGATATTTACATTACAACCCATTTGTAAGTAGGAAAGTTAAGGATAGAGATTAGTTCTGGGACTTCTATTCAAATGACTCTTTCCTTGTTTTCTTGAAGTACTCATTCAAACAACTTTTAATTTTTTTTTTTTTAATTTATGATAGTCACACAGAGAGAGAGAGAGAGAGAGGCAGAGACACAGGCAGAGGGAGAAGCAGGCTCCATGCACCGGGAGCCCGACATGGGATTCGATCCCCGGCCTCCAGGATCGCACCCTCCAAAGGCAGGTGCCAAACCGCTGCGCCACCCAGGGATCCCCTCCAACAGCTTTTAATCCTTCCCAAAAGTGATCCCCTTCTATCAGCCTAGAGTTGATACATTTATGTTAGATGTAATTGGCTTTTCAAGACATTGAAAGCTGGCACACTTGAAAATGTGCTTTAACTAGCCAATTAACCCCAGGTATCAGATTTCTATATAACTCTTCAAAGCAACTTTTAGAATTACATTTTTTCTTTAACGTGTTTTACAATGAAAATTTACTGTTTAAAAACTAGAAAAATGGATGTACTTATCAGCAAATCATATCTGTACAATCTTTTTTTCAACCATTTGGAAATGTTACTTTGTTCTACTGGTAATGATGCGAAAGAAACTTAAAAACGTGGTAAGTGCTTCAGGAAATAAATAAAGCCTGTTATCTAACCCTAAAATATTCTGCTATTGCAAACCAGGGAATGGGTCATTTCTTTCACATATTATGTAACAAATATTTACTGCATATTTACTCTGTGCAAGGCACCCTGCCAAACGTCACAGAATATTAAAAAATGATCCAGACACATTATCATCTGTTCATTTAGAGAAAGATGTACAGGAAAATGGTTTTTAACTACAAAATTCTATAGATTTGAAAGAAATTGAAAGAATGACTAAGCAGTCATTCACTAGTAAAATTACAATTGTTTTGCTGTCCATTTATTGGGAATAAGACTGGGATTCAGAATGCATATTTAAAAATAATTATAATTTGAATATTTTCTTGTACAAAAGATTGGTGTTAGGCTATCTCAGGCAAAATCACCTGAGTAAATAGTTTACCTTTATAAAGCTTTAAGAACCACAACCTAAAATGCCTTTAGGATTGTACTGGTAAGTTGAATGAAAATAGGTCAATAGGGAGTGAGGACTGTAGCAAAACTAAATCCACATGTAGTTATGAGAACATATATCCCATGAGTCTTCTAATTTTTAAGAAAAAGTAAAACATAGACATCCCATAAAAAATTTATTAATTTTAAAAACACTTTATAGATGAAACCATGGATATTGAATGGCAACATTTAGTGAGGCTAAGTTTATAAACTTTGGCTTAAAACAAATAAAAAACTTAGCAGGTTAATACAGACATCTGAGATGACTGTACTTTTATAACTAATCAGTGAAGAGCTAATACTTGCTGAGTCCTTGGAGCATCCTAGGCTCTAAGTACTAAGAGTTATATTCATTAATTGATTGATTCAACAGATAGGTGTTTTCCTGTAACAGAGGAAAAAGTAAATTCCATTTTGGAAGATTTGTGAATCAGAGCATCAACATGCTGGCAGTGCACTGGTTGCTTCCCTCCTTGACATTAACACTGACCTACTACTAATCTTTTCACTACTAATCTTTCACTAATCTTTTACTTGTCCTTCTTCCACTCTAGGAGGATAGAAAGACATTTTCATAGAAAGGACTGTATCAACTTTCTAATATTTTAGAATTTTTTCTCAGAACATTGCCATGAAAGAACAAATCATAAAATAGATGAGTACACTAAATCATGAAAATAGGATCATCAATTAAGAGGTGGTATGGTAGGCAGCCTGGGTGGCTCAGTGGTTTAGTGCTGCCTTCAGTCCAGGGCCTGATGCTGGAGACCTGGGGTCGAGTCCCACGTCAGGCTCCCTGCATGGAGCCTGCTTCTCCCTTTGCCTGTGTCTCTGCCTCTTGATCTCTTTCTCTCTGTGTGTCTCTTATGAATAAATAAATAAAATCTTAAAAAAAATTTTAAAAAGAGATGGTATGGTTTAAGAGATGAAATGAAGAAGTGGCATTACTGATGCTATTTATAACCATAAATAATCTATGTTTTCTAAGTGTTTAATGTTTGTCATCAAGGACACTGGCATGTAGTTGGTATTTAATATTCAGTGGTTTTCTTTTAATGAGATTATAGCTTTTTCAATGTACCTTACTATTTATTTCACGAGAAACCAATGTTTTTTGTGCCATAGAAGCCATTGAAAAATTATTAATTATATAACAAGTCATTTTATGTCTAATTTAAATAAATTTATTTTTCTAAATGTTTTGTTCCTATTTCTATTTCTCTTGTTAATATGAGCTAACTTAAACACCTCATATAATTCTTGAGATCTTAAACTCAGGAATTTATTAGTTCTCATTTGCTATTCTCTTGTACCACTCCAGAATATATATAAATTTATGTTTATAAAATATCTCAGATACTAACAATGCATTAACAGCATTTAAATCTTTCAGATAGGGCAGCCCGGGTGGCTCAGCGGTTTAGCGCTGCCTTCAGCCCAGGGCGTGATCCTGGAGACCGGGGATGGAGTCCCACGTCAGGCTCCCTGCATGGAGTCTGCTTCTCCCTCAGCCTGTGTCTCTGCCTCTCTCTCTCTCTCTCTCTCTCACTCTGTGTTTCTCATGAATAAATCAATAAAATCTTAAAAAAAAATCTTTCAAATATAGGGGTTTGATTACATCAAATGAAGAAAGAAGTATTCTATTAGGTTTTAAATTGAATGCATGATACATGGTTTTAAAAAATAAAGAACAGCAAAGTATCCTTTTTTTCTTCTATGCCCCTAAAGTGTTATATCACACTTAGTAAGCTATATCCTCTGTGTGAGTGTGTGTGTGTGTAAGAGAGAGAGAGAGAGAGAAAGAGAGAACTACAAATAATAGTAGCAGCTATTCTAGGAAGCAGAACATTGGCTTGCTTCATTGCACACATCCTATTTGAGGAATCTATCATGTTATGTGACTGGCCGCACAGTAATAGAAAGATTAAAAATTTTGGCATCAAGTTATTTTCCCTAAATTTCTATAGAATTTGGATAAATTATTCTCCATACTATTTACAAAAGTATTAATCATAAATCAAAGGCAAACTTTGATATTTCCTATTTTAATCTCATCTTCAGCCACTGCTGTTGTTAGATGATACTTAGATTATACTCAGTCTAGAGCCAAGTTAACTTGTTTAAACAAGATATTTTTGTCCATTATAACTTTTATCTCTAAGAAATGTTTTTTTCTGATAGAGAAATTGAGTTTTACATCTGTGGCCATGCTTGTACAAGAAACATACAATTTTTATCTAAACAGTAAAAAAACATACTTTCCAGTGTGTTTAAGATTCTTTCAGTTACAATAAACTGTTGGTTTAACAAATAACTATATTTTAATATATATGCATTTGGAATACAAAATACATATATGTTCAGCAAACTCTTAATAAAATATTAAACCTGCATCTCCAGAACATTAAAACTCCATAAATGTTATTTAAAAAAATGTTATAGAAAAAAAAGTTATAGCTAAAAAAATTAATTTTAAATGGTAATTGGATATCATTTTCTGGATTTTTAGCTACTTTATCTCATAATGATTTATACCTAACTTAGTAATAATGTATTTCTACTAAATATAATATATATTAAAATTATAAGTACTTTATGTGACTTTTTAAAATATCATTTTGCATATCCACACAGAAATCTTGTGATAAATAAAATATAATATTAGGCTATGTCATTAAATACTATAAGTCATCATATATTGCTCTGAGAAATATAAGATTGGGTAGTATTTCATAATTTTAATTTTATTACTATATATCTCAATAGTTTTTTGCAACCTACTACATTGGCCCAAAATCATTTTAGCATGAACTAAGTCACCAGAATAATGAATATTTGGTGAACCCCAAGAACTTCAAATAGAAATACAATGAACTCATAAGTATTTAACTTGTTTTGATTTTATTTCTTTTTCTGGGCTTTTACAAGTTTTACAGTTTTCTCCACTGTTCACATTTTTAAAGCCATGCAAGTTAACGTCAAAAGAGGGAAAAACCTTCTCTATTTAAGGGACACAAGCTATATGCAGAAGATAAGAAGAATGGGTTGCCTTGGGTGCAGGTCAGTAAATATATTTATGCATATGATTCAAAGTATTTCAGATCTAGATTCTATTGTCTTTAAAGGCCTGATGTGGACCTCCTGCTTTACTTAGTTATGAAAGCTGGGTCAAAAGCAGTGTGTTTGTGTGTGCGCATGTGTAAATGTACATACGTGAGGATATTAAGGTGATAGTGGTATGATCAAAGACTGTACTATAGCAACAGTGTTGAAAGTTGATAAGGTCAGTAGAAGGAGATGTCAACAGTGGCTAAAGAAGTAAGGACATTATTGAAGGAGTTTGAACGTGCAGTGAAGTTTTGAGCTGAAATGGATATCAGAAATTTTAATAAGCAATGACAGAGAGAAATAACAAAGTGGAAATTTAAAGAAATGAGTGAAAAGTCCATAAGAGAAATTACAAAGAAGAATGGTAATGATTGACAGGTCCATACTAAAATTTTAAAAATTAATTGAATGATGGAATAATTTGTAGATATCACAAGTGAGGCAAGGAGGATTTTTAAAAAATATGTATTTTAATTTTGAACCAAACTCTTTTTATTCTTTTTTGATTCTGTCAGTACTATAATTTAACTTTTTATTTTGAACAATTTTGATTTTTGAACAATTTTAGAGATACAACCAAGTTACAAAGATAGTACAAAGTAACTAGTACAAAAGGATGCTTTTCACTTATCACTATATACTCTTGTCCTTTCTTCCATATTAACGTCTTATGAAACCATAGTATATTTCTTAAATATAATAAATAAATATTCATGCAATACTATTAACTAAACTGCCTTTATTTGGATTTTGTCAGTTTTCCCTACTAATGTCCCTTATCTACTCCCAGATCCAGTCTAGGACACCAAGATTGCATTTAGCAGTTAGATCTCCTTAGGGTTACTGCAAATTATTATTGTTTCTATTACCATTTTTTCTTACTTTTTATGAACTCATCATTTTGATTTATGTTGGCCAGTTGGTTTGTAGAATATCCCTCAATTTGGGTTTGTTTAATGTTTTTTAATGATCAGATCTAAATTATGGATTTAGGGAGTAAAACAGAGAAGAGACCTTCACAAAGCATTGGACCAGGAATGAAAGTACAGACATAACTAATTCTGATGATGCCAACCTTGCTCACTTGGGTAAAGTGATGTCTGCCCGGTTTCTCCACTGTAAAGTTACCACTTTTCCCATTCCTTAAATCTTGGTTAGAACTGAGTCTAGCTCAAAATCAAAGGGAGAGAGGTTAAGATCCTCTTTCTTTTAGTGACAGTATCTACATATGTTATTTGGAATTTGTCTATAAAAGAGATTTATCCTTTCTCCCTCATTTATTGGATTTGTCCAATCGTTTATTATGTCAACATGGGCTTATGTATAAGGGGTTTAATTCAACACTATCACTATTTATTTTTTTCCCATATGTGACCACTAGGTGCTCTTATGTGTGATATTTTTTAGAACTATGTTTTAAAAGAAAACAAAATTGGAAAAACACACATAGCAAACACGTGGCTATTAATTAGCATAAGGTAACCATCCTTATAAACATCACTGGGAATAAAAACTAGAATTGTGTTGGCTACCCCAGGACTCCCTCCTTCATCCCTGCTCCAGTCACAGCTTCTATTTTCTCCTGAAATAACCACTATCCTAACTAGTAATCTCTTCCCTGTGTTTCTTAATTGTTCTGTCATCAAATTATGCATTTCTGGACACTATACCTTTAGTTTTTCCCATTTTTTAACTTGGCATGTTCTATCTTTTTAATATTTTAATCTCTTTGTATGCTCAAGAACTTTTCTTTTCATTTAATTTTACCTATTAAGGAACTCAGGAGGTTACCTATACCTATATAACTCAGGATATTACTGTTAGAGTTTCTCAAAAACTGGACTTTGCTGATAGCATACTCATGATATAGCCCTGCATGTTCATGGATCCTTTGTATTTCCAGTAAATTGGCAGCTGGATTCAGACTTCATTAGTCTCATATTCCTTTCCTTTGGCAAGACTACAAACTTATGTTTTTCCACCCTCAGACACATAATCTGATTTTTTTTCTTTTTGTAATGTTGATAGTCTTTAATATTTATTGCCCAGATCCATTAATTAATGGGAGCTTGCAAAACTTTGATATTCTTATCCTTCAGACTGTTATCTGGAATAATTTTATAAGAAAAGATAGAAAAAATAACTGATTTTTTTCATTTCATTTAAATAGTTTTCAAGATAGAAAAATTCATTTTCTGTCATTGAACCGTAGTTACCCTATTTTTGTTTTTGAATAGCAATATGAACTGAAGATTATAAACATATTTGATGGCAATCTATCCATTATTTTTCATATACCAATTGAATTGCAATTGTCCCGTCTTTGGCCAGTAGGATGCTCTTCAAATTGGCTCCTGAGTTCTATTAACATGACAATAGTGATCTTCTATGACTTCCTTGAGATCTCATTTGACAGATTTTGTATAATTCCTACCTCCTTTTATACATTTTCTGCTCCAGACCAGAACTTAGCATTATTACAAGAAGTCTTTGTTTCTTTTACTGGAACTTATATTTTAGGACTACAATTTGGATGCTTACAATATTAGGTTGGTCACATTTGTAGATCTGTAAATAATTGCAAAAATATATGCATTAAATATATATAGATGCATAATGGTAAAATGCCTGTGAATCATACTAATATTTCCAGCTCAAATTCAAGGCTACTTCTTCATCATATTTGTACTTCCTTTATTCCACACCAAGAATTCTGATTTTTAAGGACACAGGTTATGAAAAAGAATTGCCCATAATTAAGCCTTTGCTTTATCTTACTATATATAGGGCAATTTTTTTGGAGTATGTTGTTATTGGGTTTTAGTTTTGCTATCTAGATGCTATTTTGTTTCTTTTTAATGTGGATACCTGAGAAGATAAAAATCTATATTTTAACTGGGGCCACCTTTCTAGAATCTTCGCACTCATTTTTATTTTATTTTTTTAATTTTTATTTATTTAATAGTCAGAGAGAGACAGAGAGAGAGAGAGAGAGAGAGAGAGAGGCAGAGACATAAGCAGGCTCCATGCCGGAGCCCGACGTGGGATTTGATCCCGGGTCTCCAGGATTGCGCCCTGGGCCAAAGGCAGGTGCTAAACCGCTGCGCCACCAAGGGATCCCTCATTTTTATTTTAAATGCAAACTTATGGTGAGACTATTAGTTAGTGATTAAGAGCTTACAAATAGGAGTGATCTTAGTGTCGAAGGGATGCTTTTCACTTATCACCCATATGACCTTGTGGAACTTATTCAGCTTCCATTATGTCTCATTTCCCTATTTATTATGTGAGATCTATGTTGGTCTACATCTGACTGTGGTTGGGAAAACTTAAGAAGTTAATAAGAGTAGACTCATAGAATACTAAATAAAAGTGAGTGATGATGATGAGCACTGCTAGGCCCTCGAGAGATTATATACAGAAAGACAGAGAAAGGGACAAACATGGTTTCTGTCTTCAGATGCATGTCTGGTATAATTAAAACAAACAAACAAACAAACAAACAAAAAACAGGAAATTACAGTTCAGTTGTATGCTAAGTCCTGTATATTATAGAGAAAGTGCATAATCTTAAAGATAAAATGCATCAGATAAATACGGAGATGGTTTTATTGAGGCCATTGCAGTAGGGAAACTGTCCATGAATGAGGAACAACTCAAAGAAAAGGAAGGGGATCTGGGGTCTTATAGAGGCAAGTAAAGAAGGAAAGAGGAAGTGTGGCAGTAAGTGTTATCTGGGCATATGCCAGAGCATGATGGTCCTTTGCAGATAGCCATTTCTCAAAATGTAAAGAGTGAGAGTATTTCTCAAGCATCTCTGCTTTCTGTGATAATAGAGTCAGATAAATATCAACATTGTCCATAATGTAACAATACCAAATACAGTGATCGATCTAATCTAGACTTAGGAGGTCAGGAAAACTCCTTAGAGGACATGACATCATGTAAAATGTTAAGAATTAGTAGAGATTAACTAGATGAAGAGGGCAAAAACACTTAAAATTATGGGGGCTAGAGACTGTGGAGAGTTGGACAAATTAAAGCTTAGTATACTAGAAATTGTATGAGATGTGGAGGCAGGAAGGATGGGGTAGATCATATTGGTAAGGTAAGCGGGAATGAGAATGTTCAGGACTTTACTGAGCATTTTAAGGAGATCAAAACTTATTCACAGGGCAATAGATTTCAAAATTTAGAAAAATAAATTGATTAGATATGTGGTTCAAAAAGATCAACCCCATTCCCCATGAAAAGTAGGCAACTTTTCTTTTTTCACAAGGCTAACTAAATTTTTCCAGGGAAAACTCTGTATTTAATTATTGGATTTTTTAAACTTTATTTTAGAAAAAGAGAGAGAATGAGTGGAGGGAGGAGCAGATGGAGAAGGACAAGCAGACTCCCCACTGAGTGTGGAGCTCAACACAGGGTTAGATCCTAGGACCCTGAGATCACAATCTGAGCTGAAATCAAGAATCAGAGGCTCAACTGACTAAGCCATCCAGGTGTCCTGGGAAAATCCAATATTTAATTAGACTTGTAGGCATTACCAGGGTGTCTGGAATTTACATTTTGATTTGACAGTTGAAATAATTTTGTCTGATATGACTATATTCTCTACTCCTATGAGCTAATGATACTGACCAAACATATACTTGCTCACATTTCAGCCAGTCACCTTCCCAAGCTCTCACAGAACAATGCTAATGACTTCACATCCATCCTGTCAACGGCTTCACTCTGATGGAGGATCTAAAGTCTTGCCATAAAAATGTGTGGATCCTCTCCTGGTCAATGCAAATTTGGGATTTGCTCAATTTCACCAGGTCTGTGGTGAAAATCTAACTGAAGTGAACTCTGCTGCTACAACTTGTAAAGTATATGATGGTGGAGTTTTTCTTGGACCCATTATTTGGAAACATGTTAGTTACTGCCAATTACCACATTCAGGTGGTTATGCAAGTGAATGATATAACAGCTCATTGTTCAGGTTCTTGTTCTTTCCATACCTGAAGGGTAAACTCCCCAGGTCTACTCTGTTTGGTATTCCCTTGATAGTGACATTGACCTACTGGTTTATATTTCTGGAACTAGTTTTCTGGTAATTCCTAGGCTTTGTAGGGTATAGTGAACAAAATGAATTACAAAATTACTTTCTTGAACCAAACAAATGTTTGTCAGACCTGCTACTTATTGGAGTGCATCAGACCTAGAGGCTGGTGAGATACTCTGATCTTGTCATCAATGCCAGTAGAGAAAGACTCTTCCTAAACATGGAACCCAGACTGGATGCTGTGGTGTCTCCCTGAGCTGCAGAAGTTGGTAATCCAGGGAGGACCCTACATTGCTATTGCATCTGATGCTCTGTAGCTAAAATTCTTGCCCTATGTAAGAATCTAGTCCTGCCATGTAATAAATTCTGTATCTACTGTGAAAGAAATAAAGAAGGAAAGAAAGTTCATTCCAGTGGCAAGATGAGGAATAAATTGAATGCCTAAAATTACAGACACAGACCAGAGAGAAAGTTGTACATCCATGTGAGAAATAATGAGGAACGTAAGAGAGAAAAAGGTTTCATCACCGATATTGGTAATTCAGTTTTGCATATGTTGTTTTAAGGTGCCTCAGATAGTCACATGAAGAAATTCAATAAGTAATTGAGTACATATGTTTGAACAAAAGAAGAAAAACCTAGACTAGATCTATATATTTGGTCATTGTCAACATATAGAATGCTATAGAATGCTATGTCTTCTCTCATTTATATTCTCCTTAACTCTCTCTCTCTCTCACACACACACACACACACACACACACACACACACAGACTTCTCTACAATTCTCACCTACTGACCTAATCAAGATCCACTGTGAAATCCTCCTATAGCTTCTTTCTCATTTGGAAACTAAATCCTAGAGACAAGTGATAAAAACTAGTGTAACTTGTCTCTTTGCTATAAGGATTTATTAATATTGATGGTAATATAAAATAGCATAAACAAATGTGTATGCCATGTTAACAAATCCTTAAAACTACATGTAAGAAGAAAAGTATATTGTAGAATTTTATTATCATCTCTGCTCTTCCTAGTTATCCTCTACCTACTGAGATGTTTTGTTTGTGTTCCTCTTATGCAATAGAGAATTTGATTTTTTAATCTTATGGGCTTACAAACTCATTTTCTCTGTTTCTCCTACTTAAACTGCATAATTCTTAAAATAAGCTATTTCCATTTTTAAAAAATATAGATTGTATTTTAAATTGTAATCCAAGACTCTAGGAGAAAATTCCTGGAATAAATGAACCACACTGAAAGAAAGGCACACAGAATGAAGCAAGAAAGGGATGGAAAAGGAGAGGGACATGTGGGTAAAGAAATAAAACTGAAAACAGTAAGACATTAATGTTCCTGTTCCTCATTGTATGCTTTTATTACAAAGGAAGAAATAGGATTTCCTGGAAAAATAGAGAAAAGATTGTGGAGGTGAATTTATCTCCCTTATAAAGGAAAGGAGAAAGTTATAATTCTCCAAAAGATATAGCTGAATAATAGGTTGGTAGAATTTAAGGAGGATAAAACTAAGTGAAGGAGAGAACAAATAGATGGATCTCAATTGCAAGGCAAAAGCACCAAACAAAGACATACCTTCATATAACTACCACCTAGATCAAGGAATAAAGCATTGCCAAGACCCTAGATTCCTACCATGTGTCCTTTCCCAGTTGCAATATCTTCATTTGCCTCTAGAATTGTTATTCTGAATTTTATGGTAATAATTTCCTTGGTTTTCTTTATCATTTTAATATCTACATATACATTTGTAGAAAATATGGCTTAGTTTTGATATATACATTTTTGTAAATTGAAGCATACTGTATTTACTCTCAGTGTCTTACTTCTTTATCTTAACATTATATTTTTGAGATTCATCCAGGCTATTTAAATGTAACTAAGGTTTATTCACTTCTACCCCTATTTATCCATTCTACATTTGAAGACTTTTGAGTTGTTTACTGGATTAACTTTCCATAAAATATTCTGCATACATTTTTATGGGTGAACTTTAAAAGTACTTAAAAATCTCAATAATTCCAAAACAACATCAAAGGGAGGCAGCAAGTGCAATTTTTTTGGTTTGTTTTCAGATAAGAAAAAAATGAGGAAGATAATATGAACAATGTTACTAGCACTTTACAAGTTGGCCAAGACATTAAAGTAACAGTCACATATCAGTATTGCTCTAGCTTGAATCGCTATTGATGTTTGAAGGGACTTGATAAATATTTCCTCTTTCCACACTCTTAAATTCTGAAGCAATTGAGAAGATGAAAGTAAGACAGAATGGGAGTTCAAAATATATTTTTATTACTGATGAACCTGAAACTAAAGAAACTGGCTCTTAGACACATGCAAACAATAATATATTTCTTAATATACTGGCTCTCAGAATTGGGAGGAACTACTGAGCCTGACAAGGGCTGTACCAGTAGACCCCAGGCCTCCTCACATGGTGATGTGTCTTTGAAAACATTTGGTGCAGGGAACATTACTGAAAGTCTGACTTCTGAGGGAGAAAGATGACAAGGAGAATGGGATGAAAGAAGAGACTAGGCTTCATTCCTTTGTTTAATTCTCCATTCAACTTACTAATGGAAACTACTCTTCTCTCCCCTCACTCCTCACCCCTAAACAGGATGATGAGAGAGATGAGAAAAGAGCCAAAAATATTACATCAGTTGATGCCCTTCCCACAGAAATATAGAAGAGGAAAGTAACTTTCTCCTCCTGAAACCTCTACTTTATTAAAACACTAGAGTCCCTTCTTCAATTGTTGTGACATGAATCCAAGAGGGATAGCCGAAGGAATAATTCATATCTGTTTTTTTAATTGTCTTGGTTATCTCTGAGCATCCATGTTTTTATTCCCTCTCTGGGAGTATTTTTTGGTCTCTCAGATGAATGAACAGTAGACACTTAGCTGATTTAGCTCTGGTAGATCTTCAGACATTTTCAGACATGCCTGAATGCTACAGAACATTTCAGACATGCACACACCTTCAGCTCAAATGGAGTGTTCTCACAGGAGAATTCATAGATTTAACTCAGCCCCCTGGCTCCGGTTTGGTTCATGCTTTTCATTCAATTTAATTTAATGTATCCTTTTCTGAGTTCAAGATGTCTAAATCCTTCTTTTCTTTCCATATGAATCCCTGTGCAACTTCTCCTAGGATTTCCCTGAATTGAATAACTGGAGGTCTTAGAAGACAAAAACTCAGGGGCTGCTTACATGGCTCAGTCGGTTAAATATCTGCCTTCAGCTTAGGTCATGATCTCAGGGTCCTGAGATTGAGCCCTGTATCAGGTTCCCTACTTTTCCCATTTCCTGGCTCATATATTCTTTCTCAAATCAATAAATAAAATCTTTAAAAAAAAAAGAAAACAAAAATTCAAAGTCTAGTGCAAACACACTTATGATGTTCAAAGTTTCTCTATGTTAATACCACCAAATTGTTGTCCTGTTCACTTCAAAATAATTCCTTCTTTTAAAAGAAGCCTATACTTCTTTTGGATGACTTTGGAAGATATGTTTCTTATTTTAAGGTAAATTATGTGCTGTGATCTGGATGTTTGTGTCACTTCAAAGGTAATATGTTGAAATCCTAATTCCCAATGTGATGGTATTAAGAGGTGAGGTCTTTAGGAGGTGTTTAGGTCATGAAAGTGGAGCCCTCAGGAATGGGTTTAATGTTCTTATACAAGAAACCCCACAGAGCCCCCTTCCTTTCCACCATGTAAAGGTACAATAAGTGGTCTGTGACCTGGAAGAGAGCTTTCACCAGACCATGCTGGCACCCTGATCCTGGATCTCCAGCCTCTAGAACTGTGTAAAATAAATTTCTGCTGTTAATAAGCTACCTAGTCCATGGTATTTTGTTATGGCAGCCCAAACGGACTAAGACAGTATGACCTCCTATAATTTACATGTATTGGTTCTGTCTTAGTAACAGAGAACAAAGTATTTCCACTTTCAAATAACATATCCTCAAATGTTTAAATACAGTTGCCATAGTCCTAATTCTTTTAATTTTGTTTCATTTGACTTTTTTCCACTTCTATAGCTATTCTAATTTCTTTTATCTGAGCATACTACTCTTTATACCCTAATGTGATTTCTAGAACTAAGGTATTAACAGTCTGGTTATAGGTTGGCCAGTGCAAGGTTATTCTTTTGAACTTCTAAACATTTCTCCTGTATCTATAGTAATACATAATGATGTCTCCATTATCTCTCCTTTCTAGTATATAAGCTTCTTAAAAAAAAGATTTTATTTATTCATTAGAGACGCACAGAGAGAGAGAGAGGCAGAGGCAGAGGGAGAAGCAGGCTCCATGCAGGGAGCCTGATGTGGGACTCCAACCTGGGACTCCAGGATCACCCTGAGCCTAAGGCAGATGCTTAACCCCTGAGCCACCCAGGCATCCCTAAGCTTCTAAATACAAAATCCAGGTCCTTTTAAACTATGGATCACCTAAAACATCAGTGCATTTAAAAAATTTGGTGCTTAGTAAAAATCAGAAAGACAGTGTGAGGTAGGCTGTATAACATTCCCCAAAGATGTTCATCCATGTCCTGATCCCTGGAACCTCTGAAGTATTACCTTATATGCAAAAGGGACTTTATATATGTGATTAAACATCCTGAAATAAGAGTATTCTGGATTGTCTAGACCCACCCAGTATAATGCAAAAGAGAGAATGTGGTATGAAAATGGATGCAGAGGCCAGAGTTATTCAAGACCACAAGCCAAGGAATGCAAGAAGCCTCTAGAAAACTAGAATAGGCAAGGGAATGTTTTTTTTCCCCCAGAAGAAAAAAAAAAAAAATTTGAGACTTCTGACCTCCAGAACTATAAAATAATAAATGTGTATTGCTTCAAGCCACTAAATTTGTGGCAACTTGTTACAACAACAATAGGAAAATAATACAGAATGAAATAATAACTTTAAATATTCCAAGTTGAATATTGTTCCAAAATAATACTTTTAGAAAACAGATATTCATTTTGTGGGTTTAAAAAATGTACATCAATTAAGATGACCTCTAGAGTACTCATATTTGATTTGCATATGTAATTTTGTTTGTGTAATACAGAACTGAAAACCAACATTTTAAAGTATCAAAGATTATATAAATGTCTCTTAATATGACCTCTTCTCTTTTTAAAGGATCACTTTATTGAGAATATTTCATTTTCTGGTAAGAAATATAGTGAGTAGTGCTGAAACTCTAGGGTTCATCATCCTCAACTGTTAATTGAAAAATAATTGCAACCAAACGGAAACTAAAATCACCAAGGTTTTAGTTTAAAAATAACTACACTAACAGATTATTATAATTCCAGCAACCTTTTCACTAATTACTTCCTCTGGAGATACAGACAGAAAGTGGTGTGTGATGTTCTCTAAGCTCATCAAATTGCTCCTGGAGTAGTAATTTCTCATTTGTAGTCTGAGTGCTTCGTTCAGTACTACATTTGTCAAATCTGACATACAGGTATGAAATCTAACAGCTTTCCACAAGGAGCTGAAAGGCAAGAGGAAACGTCATTCACCAACAGTCTGTTATGGTGCCAAAGTCTATAAAATTCCTTTAATTTGCTCATATTCACACTGAGTTACAATGGAAAATCGATTAAGGTTTTATTTTCTAATTTATAGTTAGCATTTTTACCATATGTTATTCAACCAGTTCTTTACTGTCTGAGACAATATTCATCAAAGATTTTTATAGTAATACCCGGAATTAATTTCAAAGTATGTAATCTGTAAACAATGACAGGCAAGAATTTACCAATGATCATCAATGCATGTGTTTACTCCTGGTAATGCCTTAACTCAGCAATGAGTTCCAAACTTTCATGATATATTAAGCAGAAAGGGAAAATGAAGACATTATCTGGATAATTCATTGTTATCAAAGTTTCCCTCAAGGGTCAGATATAGTATACAAAATCATGTTGGGGATTCATAAATCAAAACATATCCACAACTCTGAAAAGATTTCTATGGCCTGAATTAGACTTTGTAACCTCAAAGGATCACATACCAAATATTATAATGCAGTAAAGACTGGATCTATATTATGGTTCATGTGATCACATCCAAACATTAAGTGAGGCAAGTTTTAGACAAGTAAAAACTGTATTTACTTTAATTTGAAATGTTCAGGTATCTGAAATTACTCTAAAGCTTCAGAGATGAAGAGACGTGAGTTTAACAATTTTCTAATTGTGTGAGTCAGAACAATTATTTAACTTCATAGCTATCATTTATTTGTAATATACTAAGTAACACTACCTATTTCATTTTGTACTGATGTTCAGATTAAACATAAACATCATAAGACCAGACTTTGTTGGTGTTGTTCTCTCTCTACCTGCAATGGCTAGCACAGTGCAAGTTATAATCCTCATTTTAATACTGTCGAATAAATGAAGGAGTAGAATATATGTCACCTGATATATATAGCTATTAATATTAGGTATATAACTTCAATTCTTCATCTCATTAAGTTCCATTCTGTCTTCAGAGATATCAGAAACCAGAGAAAAACACTTAAATTACCGTGACCTTTGCCCCTGTGTTCTACCAGGCTTTGCATGTGAATTTATTATTTATTTATTTATTTTTATTTATTTATTATTAAAAATATTTTATTTATTTATTCATAAGAGACACACAGAGAGGCAGAGACATAGGCAGAGAGAGAAGCAAATTCCCTGTGAAGAGCCTGATACAGGATTTGACCCCAGGACCCTGGAATCACGAGCTGAGCCAAAAGCAGATACTCAACCACTGAGTCCCCTCCATGTGAATTTAAAGAATGCATATGTGTTAATGTGTATTAGTTACAGTAACACTAGGTGCTGCAATCTGTTATCCCCAAAGTCACAGAGATTTAACGCAATAGAAATTCGAACTTGTTCTCTTGTAAAATCTAATCAGTGTGTGTGTGTGTGTGTGTGTGTGTGTGTGTGTGTGTGTCTGTATGTGCAGAGGTGATGGTAGGGGGGAGTATGGTTTGTGGTTGAAGAATGCTGTGCCTCCATCATCAAGGACTCAGGCTCCTTCCCTCTTGAGTCAGTCCTTCCATATACCCTTACATTGCTGTTCATTTGACAAGTGATTGAAGAAGTGCTATATATCTGTCTCATCCTCTTTCCATGTTCACAATTTCATTTATAGAAAGACCAAACCCCAAGAGAAGATAGGAAAAAGAGTGTGCCTCTGAGCTGGAAGGAAGAGGATCCAAGTTTAGTGAACAACTAAGTGTTCTCTATCATAGTCTGCCCTTGTGGTCACCCGTTATCAATTCATTTCTTGTCCCATACGTATGACACAAAACTTACTTCTTCTCCAAGCAAAAAACAACCCAAAGCCCCATGCAGTCACTATATCGATGAGAAATCCAGGCTCTTTTGACCTTACGTCATTCTTTCTATCAGGCCATGAGGTCTAGATGTACTTTAAGGCTGTAAGGACCAAGGACAGGCCGCCCCACAATGGACAGCATTGACAGAAAGATCATTTTGAGTTAAAAAGTAATCAAAACCCAGCAGATTCAGGAAAAGCTCTTTACTTTCCCTATCACTGCCTAAAAAGAATTTAGATGGAGGACCTGCTTTAGGAAATGAGTTATCATCATAGATAACCATATTATGCTACAAACTAACTAGGAATGGTATACAGGAAGGAACCTAGCAAGGCCTGTTTGATCAAAGTTCTCTATGTCACACTTTCTGAGCAACATTTACTTGCCATTTACTCTTTTTCATCTTCCTGTGAATTGCATTCCTTCCCTTTAAAATCCTTACCTCCTTTCTCTTTAACTCAGAATGACACATATATGCCTCATTTTGTGTGACTGTCTTTGGAATTGCTAAACCTATGTTGCTTCTCTATACCTACAAAGTTAAATTTGATTTCCTCCTGTTAATCTGTCTCATGTCAACCTTATTCTTAGTCTGACAAGGTCTGATGACTTATTAACTAAAAGATAAGCTATCTCTCTCCCCAACATCTGATATGGAATGGTGAAATAGGAATAGGAAAATTGCAATGAAATCTTGCACTTGGAAAGGAGATGAAGAGGAAGACCAAAGCAGTCACTGATCCCTATCAATTCCGATATTTTGCTGGGCAGACATTTGATGGGTCCTCTTCCCAGAGACTAGAGAATGTTCCTTGATTATACTCCAAATTTCTTTCTTTTTTGCCTGTTATCTCCCATGTACACATAAGAAGTGTAGGAGAATATGCCTTCCTAATGTATCCTAGGATTCACAGCTGATTTACTATTTAAACATGTTTGGACAATTGAAAGTAATTTTGAATTTCAAATAATCCAAGATATTTCATCTGTTTGTATGTGCATACATATTTGTGTGTTCTATGATCTGAATATTTGTGACCCTCCAAATTCATATGTTGAAATCATAATGCTCAATGTGATGATATTAGGAAGTGGAGCATTTGGGAGATGCTTAGGTCATGAGGATGGAGTCCACATGAATAGGGTTAGTGCTCATACAAAAAAGAAACCCCACAAAATGCCTTAGCCCCTTCTGCCATGATACAGTGTACAGGGAGTCTGTGACTCAGAAAAGGGCCATCATCCAACCAAATGTTGGCACCCTGATCTCAGACTTCCAGCCTCCAGAGCCATAAGAAATAAATTTCTATTGTTTACAAGCTACCCAGTTGTGATATTTTGTTTTCAGCTAGAATGGCCTCGTGTGTGTGTGTGTGTGTGTGTATACACTTGTACACACATTACATTTCCAAGGGCCAGTAACTGTTCCCAGTTTTTTCCTTGACATAATTGTCCTTGTTTTATTTCTTTAATTCCTCGCTTAGATCTTTTCTCTCACAACTTAAGGGGTTAATTTGAGATCATTTGGAATGGTACTTGACAAGAATGCAATACCTCTCATGCTGATCTTTACCTCATTGTAGTCTCTTTGTTCAGTTGGGAAGTCTTACTGTGACATTATGGCTCATATTTTTTTCATTTTATATTCTTACTACTTAACTTTCAGTAGCAGTTGGCTTTTTAAGCCTGTAAGGCCCACCTTCTTTCAACTCTTACTAATGTCTTTGTTCTCTGAAAACAAAGCAATTTCTACCTACACATATTCCTTTCATGAAGTGTATTTCTAAAGGTAGAGAGTAAAAGTCACACACCACACCCTTTGACTATTTCTAACCATATTCCCTAGCGTTGCAGGGTCAGTAAGCTAGGTTTGACTAACTAAATGTTTTGCACTGCTTAATGTAGGTCTCCTTCTTTACAATTTGCTGCAGTGTCTTTATGGCTTGAATTTATAAATCTGTATTAGTCAAAGTAGGATTATAAAAGACAACTCCAAAATCTCAGTGACTCTTAGTTCTTGACTAAAGTTTAGTCAGGGGAAAGGTGTATGAGTCATGCTCCATTCAGAAAAATCAACTCCTTTTCTAGTGTGAGTGCCTCTCGCCTGTGTATTTTTGGAGTTCTCACAACCAAAAAAGTATGGGTGAAGGAGGAAGAAGGGAAAATCATGAAGGTATTATCATGAGCCAATCTGGAAATACTTACATTACCTGTTTTCACATCTCAATGGTTAAAGACCACTAGACACAAATGACTGCAAGGTAAGCTGGGGAATTTGGTCTAGATGTGTGTCCAAAAGAAAATAAAAACTGGATTGATGAACAACTAGCCATTCTCTGCCCCCATGGTGTGTGTGTAATGTATATTTCTTTATGCTCTTTAAAGTCTGACAAGATAGAGCTCTGTGATAAGTTGTGACCATCTGGCTCTCAGTCTAATAACAATTTTTTTCCAAGTCTCTGGAATCAAAATACAGTTATTATCAAAGAAAAACTGTTAAGCAATAAAATTTAAATTCTAAATTCTAACCAGCAAATGGAGTAGAAAAAGTCATGCTATTCTTACCTTGTTTTAAATTTTACTGTGAAGTACTTTATTACATTTATGAAAGTAATTGAGTGTATACCGATCTCTAATAGCAAAGAAAAAGAAAACTATCCATTTCTATACTGTTGGCTTGACCTGTGTTAATTTGATCCAGGCACTTTAAGAAACATCTGATAGTGTTGGCTAATTTTGGCAAGAAAGAATACCTTCTCATCAATGACACTACCATTTCCCTATATAAAATAGAAAGTATACCATTTAATAAGTCAATTTATTCTGTAACGTCACAATGTGCTTACTCATTTCCAATTCACCCGGTAAGCTCTTTAATATCATCTCTATTGAAAGTCTAACAGTCTACAAGGTCTTAGAGATTTTTCTTTTTTTGACTTACATGTACTTTGGTAAAATCAAATTTTAAAATCTCTTAAGCACCAAGGCATAAGTTTTACAACGTGGGGTTCAAACAACTGTTTTCATATCCTTGTTCATGTGTTTGAAAAGATAATTCTGTTTTTGAAATGAAGATTTAGTAAATCTTTGCTGGTAATGATGACCACTTTTGGACACAATTCAGGTGGTATTCAGTATGCAGGGGGAAAAAACCTGAGCAAAATCTCATATTTTCACAGGAAAAATGTCAAATCGCCGCAAATCAACCTGACATAAAAGTTTAAATTTCTTATAATTAATCATAAACATTGTTTTCTGCTTTCACTTATTAAGGGGCAATCTCTTTTTTTTCTCTCACTAAAAACAACAATAAAAGTAGAAAAACATGAAAGAAAACAGTTTTCAGATGTCAGACAGCAGTGGATACACAAGGAAGATCCATGAGAGAAGGGAGAACACAAAAGAGGAATCTTATAAAGGCCAACTTTCTACTGAAATAAAATGTCTTATTCTTATAGGAAGGGAGAATATTGCTAAGAATCTAGAAGTCTTGATGAAGTTGAAGAGACAGATCAGAGTTTAGGGAGGCTAAGAAGACTGGAATTTGCAGAGCAGAGTACTAGAGACAAGGGAACTATGTTGAGAAAAAGCTTCGGAGATTCACATGATATTCCTTTTGAGTCTTAGACTACATACGAATCTGTACATAAATAGGATAAAACTCCATGAGGCCAAGAAAATAACAATTTCCAGGGATTTATAAACTAAAAAACTGTCTTAGTTACATAGACCAAGAAGCTGTTGAGATTTTCACCAGTCAGAGGAAAGGTATGCTGACTACCTGGGGCAATCAGTAAAAACCCAAAATCATACTGTAGGAGGAGACATGAATTAGCCCTAAAGTAAAGGCTATTTTAACTGATCCAAACAAACCAATCTACAAGTAACTATTTACAAAACAAACTTCAACACTCTTTAAAATAAATGAATAGGGGTGTCTGGGTGGCTTAGTTGGCTAAGCATCTGGTTTAGGTTTAGGTAATAATCTCTGGGTCCTGGGATTAGGCTCCCCACTGAGCAGGGAGCCTGCTTCCCTTTCTCTCTCTGCCCCTCATCTCTGCCCCTGCTTTTCCACTCTCTTAAATAAATAAATAAATAAATAATAAATAAATAAATAAATAATCTTTAAAAAAATAGATAATATGACATATAGCCAGGCAATAAAAATAGTTATAGGCATGATAGACAAGATAGTTAGGAAATTTTGTTAGATGGTTTAGGGATTATTTCTACCAACTCATTCACTATAAGTGCTTCTGTATCTATCTTTCTCATTTCATTTTTTTTATGATTTTATTGATTTTATTTTACACACACAGAGAGGCAGAGACATAGGCAGAGGGAGAAGCAGGCTCCATGCGGGGAGCCCCATATAGGACTCCATCCCGGGACTCCAGGATCACACCCTGGGTTGAAGGCAGACACTCAACCACTGAGCCACCTAGGCTCATTCATTTTTAACTGGTGATTGGCTTTTATAAAATGTAGTATTGTATATGTTATAATAAACAAATTAAATCAGTTTTAATGTTTAAGATATGTCCAGATCTATTTCTCAGAAAAGAATTAAGTGGGAAAATAATGTTTTTACAAGATGTTTTTTCTTATCAATAGGGTAACACTAGACGCTAGGGGTAGAAAGGAGTTTCATCTTGCATAATCACCAATTTAAGACTGATTATAAAACATATATTAACATTAATTTCCTCTGAGAAAAAGTTTAAAGTTTTAAAGTCATGTGAAAAAATTTTCATACCAAAGCAATATAGAATTCTCTGTACTATCATTTTTTTAAAATATTGAGTTTTAAGTTCTGAATGTTTTAAAATTAATTTCAGTTGATTAATAAGTTTTAATAAAAAAAAAAAATAAGTTTTAATAAAGATAATTTTCCACTATTGAAAATGAGTTCTGTGGGTAGTTGAACACACTTAATTCTGAATTTAGCATCTGAGTAAATAGATATAAATTAGCTAATAATCCATATAAGTCCTACTATCTACAATAAAGTACTAGATATCAAGGAATTTATTGAAGGAATTAGTTACTTAATATTAGCATTTCTAGCATTAAAAAGAGTCTTTCAGAAATTGAACTGTAATTTGTATATGCAATCTGGTATCAGTGTAATTATTTATAAATGCCATTTTGGCATTTGGCTCATGTCCATGCATTAATGTTGCTAAATTGCTCATTTTTATAAATGTAAATTTAGGAAGGATTGCTCCCAAATAATTATTGCTCCTGATAAATGCATAAACAACCCACTGATGTATTTGCCAGGATTAATGGCTATATTCAAGTTTATTTCTCAACTCATGTTAAATTTAAAAATATGATACTGAAAGGAACAAGAGCATTTGAAAATTATAAAAATTCTATGTAAAGTTTTCACTTATCAAAATGCCACAGAATATGGGAACATTGATATAATTGCACATAGTTGATGCAGTTTAAACACACGCACACACATGCACACACACACACACACACACACACACATACTCCCTTAGATACTGGAAAAGATACCAGAAAAAGTTCTTATTCTAAAATTGGATTTCACTTTAATTTAAGTATCACTTATCACTTTCCAGATGAAGTCAGGTACTTTGAAGCAGCATGTAATAGTAACTGTTTGAATTGTTATATAATTTTCTTGAAGGGTCGGTCCATTTTCAAGACCTTTATTAGCACATTTTTCTTAACAACATTTTAAAGTATTATAGGTCAAAATCAATTTCAAAATGTAATACTCACCAAAAATTTCTAGGGGAAAATGTTTTTAAGACTTGATAATGGTTTATTTTCCAAGGAGTGTAACAATTGAAAGGAAAAACCTTTAACTTTGTTTCAGTAGGATTTAATTTTTATTATTTGTTGCTAATAAGACCACATTTTTCAGTTGTTTAGGCCTTTTTTAGTCCTAGAGGAATGTAAAAAAAAAATCACCAGAAAAAAGTTTTGGAAAAACTAGACTTTTTTGTGAGATGTTTCCTAATTTGGAGTGTTACTATTTATTGACATAACCATGATAATAGCAATTTTTTAATATCCTTACTTAGGAAAGTAAAAACTTTAATCCTGTAACAACTCCCTCATCCTTATTAAAACATCTTATGGATTCTTAATATCACAGAAATCCAATATCCAGAGAAGATATGAATTGAAATAAGGAGGGTAGAGTCAAGAAGATAATTTAGACAATGGCTCTAAAAGGGCATATCTAAGGTAAGATAGTAATTGTAGAGGAAAAGATATGTGAAGCATATTAAGTTTAATTTGGGAGAAAATCCAAAATATGAACAGTATGACTGATTAATCATATCTGATTCATTTTAGAACCAGATGATATCCTAGAGTTCACTTATCCAACCTCTTACATATTCACATGTGAGAAAAATGAGGAACAACTTAGCTGGAGAAACTTGCACAATATAATTTAGCTACTTAAAATCAGAACTGAAGTACCAATGGAGTCAAATGTCTAGTGAGAGTTCTAGACCTGGCACTCTTAGGATTCTCAATGTCAAACTTAATTTTTTATGTACATGAACATTTACTCACTTAAAATCATATTTTTTATGGCAGCCTGGGTGGCTCAGTGGTTTAGTGCTGCCTTCAGCCCAGAGCATGATCCTAGAGACCCAGGATCGAGTCCCATGTCAGGCTTCCTGCATAGAGCTTGCTTCTCCTTCTGCCTGTGTCTCTGCCTCTCTCTCTCTCTGTGTCTCATGAATAAATAAATAAAATATTTTTTTAAAAAAAATCATATTTTTAGTTTAATTCATCACTTTTTTAGATAGTATAAAGCATTACAGAATAAAAATGCTACACTAATAGGAATTTTGGGCTCCTACTCAGCTACTAGCCAATTGAGTGAACTTAACCTAGTAATAATAGTCTATCTCTTTTCATGCAAAAAACGAATTTGATGGATTTGCAAGTCCATAAATTATATGGAAGTGTGAGATTCCACTATATTTATCAAATTTGTACAAATAAAAGTATCTGTTATATAAATGCTCATTGTGCACTTTCTTCCTAAGAATATAACTTTCGTTTCTTAAAAAAATTTTATTTATTTATTCATGAGAGATGCAGAGAGAGAGGCAGAGACACAGGCAGAGGGAGAAGCAGGCTCCATGAAGGGAGACCAATGTGGGACTCAATCCAGGGACTCCAGGATCACATCCTGAGCCGAAGGAAGATGCTTAGCCACTGAGCCACCCAGGCATCCCAAGAATATAACTTTCTAGACACAGAGTATTTTTCTAGGAACCAATGCCTTCCTAAGTGTTATCACCAATAAATGATATCTCTGAGATAATACATATTAATTGTACAATGATAAAAATGATCCGCAATAGAAAAAATCATTACTTGTGTCATAATCTTTACATATGAGCAAATATTGTGTATTTTTTAAAGAAATAGATTGTTTTGCAAAAACAAGCAAATTGCCTCTGAAGAATAAAAAAAGCAGAATAATCCTTTATCTGATAAATGGTAAAATGTTGTGGGCAATGAGGGAATAAGTCAAATTTTTATCTTTTTTTTTCCTCAAGGTAAGTGAAAGAGATAATCTCAAACTGGCATGCATTTTCCCAATAATTAGAGTTCATGACTTTACTATTCCTTGAAGGATTAACATGCAACTCTTCTATGAATTTTTTTTTCCAAAACAAACACTATAACTGCTCAAACTAAAAAGGAGAAAAATGTAAAACAGAAACATTTCCTTTTTGTAGTGTTTGGTTCAATCACAAGGGATGCACACCTTAGATGAGGCATTTTCTGAGCAAAACTATTTCTACCAAACAGGTGAAAACTTCCTGTGGATATGGTGGAATCACTTATTCAGAAGTGCTAATGATAAAATCTAAGCTATGGTGTCCTTTACAACCAGGAGAAAAATGCCATTTTCCACATGCAATTTATCCCTAAAATTTTAAGTATTTCCAGGAAAACAAACAAACCAAAAATATGAAAAAAAAAGCAACTTGTCACCACAATGACAACAACTGCATGCCTTTTATTTTAGTTTTTTAGTAGATGATGATGATGATGATGAATAATAATATTGATATAGGGATCCCTGGGTGGCGCAGCGGTTTAGCGCCTGCCTTTGGCCCAGGGCGCGATCCTGGAGACCCGGGATCGAATCCCACGTCGGGCTCCCTGTGCATGGAGCCTGCTTCTCCCTCTGCCTATGTCTCTGCCTCTCTCTCTCTCTGTGTGTGTGAATATCATAAATAAATAAATAAAATTTAAAAAAAAAAAAAAATAATAATATTGATATAGGTACCCATCCAGTAAGGAAAACCACCTTGAGGTTAGGAAGGCAGCTGAAAATAAGGCTAAAATTAATGCTTTATAATAATGAGTACCATTTTCCTCTGTCTACTCAGATATACATTTCACTAAAGAAACCTAAAGTCTGGGATTCCTGGGTGGCGCAGCGGTTTGGCGCCTACCTTTGGCCCGGGGCGCGATTCTGGAGACCTGGGATCGAATCCCACGTCGGGCTCCCTGCATGGAGCCTGCTTCTCCCTCTGCCTGTGTCTCTGCCTCTCTGTCTCTCTCTGTGTAACTATCATGAATAAATAAATAAAATCTTTAAAAAAAAAACAAAAAGAAACCTAAAGTCTAACTGAAAGAATAAAAATGATAAATTTTGTCATTTTAAAAAACTTTTAAAAAAGATTTTATCAAGAGAGAGAGCTGGGGGAGTGGCAGAAGGAGAGAGAGAAGACTCCCCACTGAACGGAAAACCTAATGTGGGGATTCAATCCCAGGACCCTAGGATCATGTCTTGAGCTGAAATCAAGAGTTGATGCTTAATAGGCTGAGTCACCCAGTGTCCCAAATTTTGTCATTTTTACATGCATGAACTATCTACCATTAGTAGACTTTGTGTGTGATGGAGGAGATGTGATGAGGAACTATAATCCCCTTCAATCAATGCACCATCATTTGAATGTAACCTTCATACCTCCAAATACTTTTTACAGAGTAATTTCAGAGGCACTGGATTTCTGGAAAAACTGTAGGCTGTGCTACAACTGCATGGGTTGCAAATGGGTTGCAATATTTAAAACTAGGAATTGATGCTGATGAGGAAAAGGGAGATCAGCTGTATGCCAGAGTTTAAGGTCGATGACAGAGAAGGGAACCAGCAACCTGGGAATCTGAGCAGCTGGTACTCTGAAGTGGGAGTAGAGGACAGGAAACAGGAAAGAAGATGCCTAAGACACATAAAATTTCTAAGATTTTCCTCCTCAATAAGTGAATCCCAATCTCCTTAGCTTGATAGACATTCAAGGCTGTCTATAATCCTGGTCTTTTATATCCTTCCAATTAGCTTGGTCTACTTTACCTATAGTTTAGTCAAATGATCTAATTTTATTTCCTAAACATGCATCTTTGCTCATGCCCTCTCTGCCACCAGAAATTGCTTTCTCTCAATACTGTGTGCTTCAATCCAGGATTGAAGACTTAGATCAACTGTTATCTTATCTACGATCTTTTCTTTTCTGTGACTAACTTCCGGCTCCCTTTCTTTCTCCTTGCCCTGCAGTGATCAAAAAATTATCCAGCAAGACCAATTTATGCCTTCCTTTAATTCCATAGCATTTCACTTACTTTTCTTAAGGCACTTTTACCTGTTCTCTCCTTAATGTCCACTTTAATATAGATAAATTAATAAAAGAATAACTTGATAGTAAAAGAAAGAAAAAATGACTTGGGAAGATAAAAAAAAAAAAAAAAAAAAAGACAACTCCATAGAGGAGTTGTGTTTTGACCTAGGGTTTGAAAAATGAAAATAATTTGGACTAATGGAAATGAGAGAGAAGATTGGTCCAGATTAACAGAACAGAGTGAGCAAATCAGATATCAATGGAGTACTGCCTGGAGAGCCAAGAGATACAGCATTAAAATAAGAATTTAGGGCTACCCTATGACTCAGCAATTGCACTACTGGGTATTTACCCCAAAGATACTGATGTAGTGAAACACCAGACACCTGCACACCAATGTTCATAGCAGCAATGTCCACAATAACCAAATTGTGGAGGAGCCATGATGTCCTTTGACAAATGAATGGATGAAAAAGGTGTATATATATATATATATATATATATATATATATATACACACACATATACAATGTAATATTACTCAGCCATCAGAAAGGACGAGTACCCACCATTTGCTTCAATGTGGATGGAACTGGAGAGTATTATGCTGAGTGAAGTAAATCAATCAGAGAAGGACAATCATCATATAGTTTCACTCGCATGTGGAATATAAGAAATAGTTAAAGGGACTAAAAGAGAAAGGAGGGAACCTGAATGGAGAAAAATTAGAGAGGAAGACAAACCATGAGAGACTCCTAACTCTAGGAAACAAACAAAAGGTTGCAGAAGGGGAGGAGGGTGAGGGGAGATGACTGGGTGATGGGCACTAAGGAGGGTGAGTGCTTGATGGGATGAGTACTTGGTGTTATACTACCGGTTGGCAAATTGAATTTAAATAAAAATAAAAAAAGAATTTGGGGCTAGATCTTGCTCTTTAGTAACAGAGCTGTATATTTTGTTCCAACTTGCTCACCCAGTGCTTTGCTTTGCTGTGCCCAAGATTGCGAATCCGAGAAACTATCAAGGAGCCAACACTAATGCAAGTACATAAGGATTTATTAGCAAGCTCAACCTTGGGTCCAAGTATACCCAACACAGCAGAGCAGGGACTGGAACCTGAGGTGGGTTCCAGCTGAGTTTTATGGGCTGGTCTAGGGGATTTCCAGAAGGGGTGGAGGAATTTCTCAAGTTCTGTTTACATTCTGATATGGGGCTTTCAAGGGCATTAAGCTCTGTTCTCACTCTTGATTTGGGACTTTCTGCCAGGGGCCTTGAGCTCTGTTCTCATTCTAATATGGGGCTTTCTGCCACTGGTGTTGACCTCTGTTCTCATTCTAATATGGGGCTTTCAAAGGCGTTAAGCTGTTTTTTTCCTGTAACTGAAGTAAGGTAAAGTTCAGCTCTTATTCACAGGGGCCTGAAATGGCTGTACTTGTGCTAATGCTGAACTTAAGGTGGAATGGCCCTAATTTTCTCGGCCTCCACAGCTTAACAGTGTTATTTGGTGTCTCTTATTTGCTCTCTCAGCACCCATTTTCCTGGAGATCTCTTTTTTGGCCCAGCCATGATCCATCTGAGAATGAGTGATTTTCTAAGACACAAAAATGACGATTTGGTTTCTCCTGTTTAAAACTCTTTAGTCTTTGTTGAAAGTTCCATTGTATCAATTTAACCCCAAATTCTTAAGTAGTGCACACCTTAAAATATTAGTTCATGCATGATTTTCCTGCTTACTTAGTGTTTCCCAAACTACTGGTTTTAGATACTTTGTTTGTTGTGCCCAAGATTGCGAATCCGAGAAACCACCAAGGAGCCAACACCGATGCAAGCCACGAGGGTTTACTAGCAAGCTCGAGCTTGGGTCCAAGTATACTCCACACAGCAGAGCAGGGACTTGGACCCCAAAGTGGGTTATATTTTATAGGCTGGTCTAGGGGATTTTCAGAAGGGGTGGAGGAATTTCTCAAGTTCTGTTTACATTCTGATATGGGGCTTAAGGGCATTGAGCTCTGTTCATTCTAATATGGGACTTTCTACCATGGGCATGGGCTCTGTTGTCTTTCTGATATGGGATTACCTGCCGAGGACATTGAGGACATTCTGCAGTTTTTCCCATAAAATTCAGCTCTTATTCACAGGGGCCTAAGATGGCTGTACTTGTGCTAATGCTAAACTTTAGGTGGGATGGCCTTAATTTTTCTCGGCCTCCACATGTTTTTGAAGAGTCTCCCCCGCCAACATGTCTATAAAGGAAATCATATTGATTGTTCAAAATTCAATTCTTGCTTGTTTTTTTTTTTTTTTTTTTTTTTTTTTTTTGTGAAGAAATTCCTGACACTTACCCTAGGAAACTGAGAGCCTTTAGGTGCTCCCATTTCTCTCTCTCAAAACCCTGCATATGCATCTGCTATTCAAAGTGTTAACACATTTTAGTACTTGTTTACTTAGGCTTTCTTCTTTTACATAACAATAGGTTGGTTTGGATAGTGTTTATTTTTGATGTTCTAGGATTTTGTACAGAGCAAAGGCTCAATACAATAATAAATGTTTGCAGAATTTTAAAAAAATTTCATAAAACTGACATGATAAATATTGAGCTTGAGGGAAATTTTCCTGGCAGGAGAAAATGGAGGCTTCTAGCCCAATTATAGTAGAGAGCAGAGAGTGTGGGAGAATCATACTGATGAGCTATTCTTTTTTGCTACTTTGGGAAACTAGTCAGCATTATTAATATCATGTATATAAGAAAATTTTAGGTAGGGGAATTTTGAAAGGTTAAACAACTCGCTATGAATCTCCTAGATAGACATTTGTATATATTTCTTATAGCTAATTCTCAATGGCAATGAAAAACACTCAAAAACTCAAAAACTGTGAACAGTTAAATGCCAATAAATTAGGTAACCTAATAGAAATGGACAAATTCATAGAAACATGCAAACTACTGAAACTGAATCATGAAGAATTGGAATACCTGAACAGATCAATAATGAGTAAGGAGATTTAATCAGTAAACAAAAACTCCCAGCAACAAACCCTCCCCCACCCCAAGAACAGATGGTTTACTGTGAATTTTACCAGACTGAAAGAAAAATTAATATTAATCTTTCTCAAACTCTGCCAAGTAATTGAAGAAGAGGAAACACTCCCAAATTCATTTTAGAAGGCTTGCATTATCTTGATAACAACAGATAAAAATAGTAAAGGGAAAAAACCTCCAAAACTCTCAGACAGTATTCTAGTTCAATATAGATGTAAAAGACCTAAAAAAAAAAAAAAAAAATACTAGCAAACTGATTTCAACAGCACTTTAAAAGTATTATACACCATGATCAAGTGGAATTTATCCCTGGGATGCAAGGAATGGTTCAGCACATGCAAATCGGTAATTGGGATACATCATGTATTTAGAATAAAGCATAAAAATCATATGATAATTTCAATAGATGAAGAAAAACATTTGAAAAACCCAACATCCTTTCATGAAAAAATTCTCAACAAACTGATTACAGAAGAATGAACCTTAATATGATAAAGTCCATATATGACAGACAACTCCATTGCTAGCATCATGTTGAATGGTGAAAAGTTGAAAGCTTTTCCTCTAAGATCAGGAGCAAGACAAGGTTACCTACTCTCACCACTCACATTAAATATGTTAGTAGAAATCCTGGCCAGAGCAATTAGGCAAAAAAGAAAGAAAAATCATCCAAATGGTAAAGGAAGAAATAAAATTGTTTTTGTTTACAGGTAATATCTTATATATAGAAAATTCTAAAAATTCCATCAAAAACCTGTTAGAAATAATCAACAAATTCATATATATTGCAGGATACAAAATCAGTTTACAGAAATTGAGTTTCTACACACTAATACGAAACATCTGAAAATAAAGGAAACAATCCCATTCACAATAGTATCAAAATAATAAAATACTTAGAAATAGGTTTAACCAAGGGGAAAGATTTCTACACTGAAAACTATAAGACTAAGTTGAAAGAAATTATACACAATTAGAAAGAATCTCACGTTCACTATCTGAAGAATTAATATTATTAATACTGTTCATACTACCCAAATCTATCTATAGCTTCAGTGCAATCTCTATTAAAATTCTCTTGGAATTTTCCTCAGAAATAGAAAAAAAAAATTATAAAATTTGTATGAAACTGCAAAGGACTCCAAATAGTCAAAACATTTCTGAGAAAAAACAAAGCTAGAGAGATCAAGCTTCCTGACTTCAAACTACACTACAAAGCTGTAGTAAACAAAACAGTATAGTATTGGTATAAAAATAGACATATAGACCAATCGAAGAGAACTGAAGGCCCAAAAATAAGCCCTCTGTTAAATGATCTGTTAATATTTGACAACAGAGCCACAAATACTCAATGGGAAAAGTATAGTCTCTTCAATAAATGGTGTTGAGAAAACTGGATAATCACATGCAGAAGAATTAAATTGGATCCCTATCTTGTATGACTTATAAAAATTAACTCAAAATGGCTTAAAGACATAAATATAAGACCTGAAACCATAAAACTCCTAGAAGGAAACATAAGGGAAAGCCCCTTGACATTGGTCTTGGCAACGATTATTTGGATATGACACCAAAAACACAAAGAACAGCAAAAATTACCCTGAAATATATCAGACTAAAAAGCTTCTGCACAGCAAAAGAAACAAAATGAAAAAGTAACCTACAGAATGGGAGAAAATATTGGCAAATCATATATCTGATAAAGGATTAATATCTAAAATGTGTAAAGAACTCATACAACTCAATACCAAAAACAAAAACAAAAAACCCAAATTTGATTCAAAATGGGCAGAGGGACTGAATAGACATTTTTCCAAAGATGGCTAACAGGGGCATAAAAATATGTTTAGCATTACTAACCATCAGGAAGATGTAATCAAACCACAATGAGACATCACTCACCACTAGTAGAATAGCTACCACCAAAAAGTTAAGAGATAGGGGTTGAAAGGGTTGGACAGAAAAGGGAACACTTTTGCACTGCTGGTGGAAATGTAAATTTGTGCAGCCACTATGGAAAATAATATAAAGACTCCTCACAATATTAAAAATAGAACTATATATGATCCAGCAATCCCATTTCTTTGTATATATTGGTAGGATATGAAATCAGCATCTGGAAGAGTTATATGCACTCTCACTCACTGCAACATTATCCAAAATAACCAAGATATAGGAACAATGTAAGTACCCACCAACAGATGAATGAATAAAGATGTAGTACATATACAATGGAATATTATTCAGGCATAAAAAATGAAACCTTTCCACTTGCAACAACATGGATCAACCTCAAGGTTGAGACTAAGTGAAATAAGTCAGACAGAGTAGGACAAATACTGTATGATATTACTTATATGTAAAATCTAAAAAAGTTGAATTCATCAAGACAGTGTGGTGGTTATTCAAGGTGCTTACTGGGGCCTAGAGGAGGGAGGATGAGGAAAATGTTGGTTAAAGAGCACAAACTTTCATTTATAAGATGAAAAATTTTTGGAGATCTAATGTGATTATATGGTGATTATAGTTAACAATATTGTATTCTATGCTTGAAAGTTGCTCTGAGAATAAATCTGAAATGTTCCCACCAAAGAAAGAAAATTATAGTTATGTGAGGTGATGGGGGTATTAGTTAATACTATAGTAGTAATCATTTGCAACTTATAAGTGTATCAAATCAATGCATTGTATACCTCTAACTTATACAATATTATACCGAAGTAAAAAAAAAAATTTAAAACATTTGATAAAGAACATTTGCTTTCACTGTGATACAGGTAAGTGCAAAAATTTAACATCTATATTGGAATGGAAATAGCAAACCTTTTTTTGAAGTTCATCAGTCCAACAAAGTACACATATTAGGTCCAACTACATTTATTAAATTTAATAACTTAAATGACATTTACTGTGAGGGCATTTGGGCATATACCCACAGGGATGATATGCAAAACTCCTTTTAACTACCTGAAGGAAACTTATTCAGAAAAAATGAATACTGAATGATTTTCGCTTTTTCTGATAGCTTGCTTTTAAAGTGTCCTGCCACTACAAATCATAGAAATAGTTTAGACGGAACACAATTTCTGTCATGCAGAACCCAATTTCTGTCACACAGAACATAGTTTCTGACACTTTTGGTCACTAAATATGTGGAGATATTCCCATGCAAAACAATTCACCACCTAGGTATCCTGCAATTCCACTTAATTCCGACATTCTTTACCCAGATATAGCATCAGCTCCCACAGATGAAGACTTCTGTCCTCTAAGACTGCCTACCCCAACCTTCAAATGCTAATCACATGCCCAGATTGTTACCTGTGCTTCTGATCAACCTAATATAAGCCAGAGATTCCCACACCCGCCTCCTTCGGTTTGATTACCAAAATGGTTCACAGAAATCAGAGAAACATTTACTTACTAGTGCTGGGGAGCAAGAATTCTGTTCCCTCAAAGATCCTTCTAGCTCTACTAAGAATCAAATTAAAATGAAAAAAAAATTAAATTGACATGAAACAGATTAACAGGAGAAAATAAAATATAATTGGCATATGTGCAGGGAATCTACAGACATGGAGATTTCAAAGACAGTCAGGTAAAATGAGATATATATGTTATTCTGAATTAAGGAGAAGGGGTAAGGGTCTACAAATGATTTCAGAGGAAAGAAATGGATTTCACAGGGTGATAAGAAGAGCAGATGTTTGGTAATTAGATATTGTCCTTACCACACAGATGGGTCACTCAGATAAAATTTATCTCTGCTAATAACTCTTATTCTGGGAAAGATCCCCAGTTTAGATTCTTCTGTGTGATTAAGGGAAGGACAAAGGACTCTATGTCAAAGTGGCACCTTCTGGGGAGAATGTCCTGAACCTCTTCACTAGATCACCAGTTTATTATAAAAGGACCTAATTCAGGAAAAGCCAGATGGAAGAGATTGCAGAATTGGAAAAAATGTTCCTTTCTTCCCTTCTAGGTTCTTTGGCTGGTCTAATAATTAAATTGATATAAACTAGATTAAGAGGAGAAAAGTAAATGTCATACATACAGGAGCCCCATAAAAATATGAGATACAAAGGGCAGTCAGATAATTGAGGTTTATATAATATCCTGAGCTAAGGAAAAGAGTAGTGGTCTGAGGGTACAAAAGGAAGGAAGGCCTTTCACAGGAAGGGAGAGGAGATGTTTGGAAAACAAAGATTGCCTTGAACAAAATTTCAGCAGATACATTTTTTTTAAGGTAAAAGCTCTCTCTGGTAATAGCTCTCTTTATGGAATAGACCCAGTTTCCAATGTAAATGTAGGCAACTGAGGGAGAGGTAAACAGTTTTTCCAAATGATTTAGGTTGCCTTTAGCTCAAAATAATCTTTATGCTTTCAAAGAAACATATTTTTGGGTGGCAACATCTGTCCTCCATTAAGATGCATAGGGCAAAAGTATGTATGTGGAAAGGGCATGGAGCTTCTTGTGGTCTCTCCAGGTACACATTCTTCTAGACCTTCCAGGTTGTGTTCACCAATCTGGAAGCTCTCCAAACACTGTCCTTGTGGATTTTTAATGGAGGCTTCATTACACAGGCTTGATTGATTAAATAATTAGCCATTGGCAATTGAACTCAATCCATAGCCCCTCTCCCTTCCCCAAAGGTGGGGGCCAGTGAGGAACTGAAAGTTCTAATCACATAGTTGGTTCACCTGTCAACCAGCCCCTCCAACATCCCCCTTTCTTTAGGCTACCTATGGGCTTTCCAAAAGTCACTTCATTAATATATCAAAAGACATCTTTATTGGTCTTATCACAGGGTTTTAGGAGTTGTGAGCTAGGAACACTGGACAAAAACCAGAGAGGTATGATAGCTACATTTTGGTCATTCAGATGATTAACTATGTATTTCTTACAAATCACAATATTGTAGTCCAGTCTCTGGTCTTCAAGCACAGATCCCTTACAGCAAAACAATCATATAAGTCAAGAGATCCTGGTATATTACTAGAATATTAGTCATTAATAATTGTCCAGTCCATCATCATATCCTCTGAAAATGTCTCCCAAATTCAGATTTGCAGGCTTCTATTTGATCTGCTCAGGTTGCAAAAACAGGCATGGTTTGAACAGTGGCTTCACCCCTTCAGACATTTGGTATACTTGGTCTACGAGACAACATCATCTCTTGCTTTGGGCCTCTTTCAAGGTATAAATGGTATACTGGATTTCTCTCTTTACATAATGTGAAATTGCATAAAAATTCTAGACATAAGAGATTCTATTTTGAGAAAGTCTCCATTTTCCTTCCTAAAACATATGGCTAATGAATTCTTGAACTGAGCAAAAAGATCCTTGGACTGGACAGAAGCAACAACTGTTTTACAAGAAAATGGGCATTGGACGTCCTGATTGTAAATCTGTTGGTTGTGGACTCTTTGAAGACAAAATAGCTAACTAATGCATAACCACGAATAATTTATTTTGTTAACACCAATAGAATAGTAGATCAACCTGTAATCAAAAGCAGGTCAGCTTCTTAGCACCTATTGACAATATTTTTTTCTCTTTAATTTAAGTAAAAACTTGCCCCTTTCCTCTTTCTCATAAAAACCCCTTGCTTTCAGCCCACAGGTGGGACACTGTTCTGGTTAAATTTCTGCTGGACTTTGCACCCCCTGAATTGCAAACAAATATCTAGGTAAAGGCCTTTGTTCTTTTCCAGTTTTGCCTCCTTTCTTGGTTGATGATAATGTGAAGGTCAAGTGCAGGCCACCCCGACATGGGCCACTGTGACACACGACTATTTTGACTTTGAAGGGATTCAGCACAGGTCCCCTCAAAATATGCCACTTTGGTATGTGGTCTCTTGAGCTGAAGGCAAATGGGCTCTGCAGACTCAAAAGAAACTTTTGCACCTCCCTTTATTACATAAAAGAAAATTGGGGTTCTTTCCCTGAATAAGGGTTATTACCAGAATAAATTTTATTTGAATGACCCATCTGTACGACAGGGCAAACATGTAATTACCAAACATCTGCTATTCTTATTGCCCTGTGAAATGCATTCCTTCCCTTCAAAGTCCCAGATCTCTGCCCCCTTCCTCCTTAATTCAGACTGACATAAACACTTTGTTTTGCCTGTCTTTGGAATTTCCATGTCTGTATGGATTGCCTATATGTACAAAATTAAATTTGATTTTTTTCCTGTTAACTGTCTCATGCCAATTTGATTCTTAGTCCAGCTAGAAGGACCTTGAAGGGAACAGGAAATTCTTTTCCCTGACAGTAACATAATCTATTCATTCCTTTACCCTCAGCTACTATTTTTCCTTCTTTCCATTTACAGCCCAACTTTTCCACCTGTGGAAGGGTCATTCATTTTGGCTGCTATGCTGGTCTAGATTGCAGGCAGCAGTCCCTCACTCTCTGTTCACTCCTATTCACATAGAATAAGATTACTTAAGTGCAACTAATGGGCTATTTTTATCACCAGGCAATACAGCTAAATTCACTGTTAATCCCAATTTAACAGAGAGGTGAAGGCACATCCCGTCCCATCAGGCCCTTAGGAATTATCACATTAAAGTTAAAAATATAGTTAGAGTTTCTTGCTTAAGAATCATCCTTGCTTCTAGGCCTTGTAGTTGCAAGTCTGGTCCTAGGATCACTGCATCAAGTAGAGCAAAACATATTGAGATGATGTAGGGAAGAAAGTAGGAAAGAATACCAGCAACTTCCCCACCCCTTCTTCCTCAGAGAAAAAAATAAAGGAATATTTCCACTGGGGACACTTATTTACTCCCTTCATGTTCATATTGGGTGTGAGCACACACTCCTGAAGGTATGCTACCCAGCTCTTTAAGTAGTGTTTCTAACAAGTAGTGTTTTAACTAGTGTTTTAATTGCCTATTTCAGTTTTCCCTCAAACTACCCAACTTGTCTGAGGAGGATATCTCTCTGCCTTCTGTTGGATATTATTCATTGTAAAGTGAGTTCCTTGGTCTGAAGAAATGATGGTGGGCCATCCCAAATGGTACAATATATTCTGTTCCGGTTCTTTCATAGTACTCTGGGTATTTGCGTCTATCACCAGGTAAGCAAAGCCCAGTCTAGAGACAATATTATTTTTATCTTGATAAAAATAGACATTTAGTCCCCCTCACCTACTCTAGGGCTACCAGCATCAGTCTGACTTGCCAGCTATTGTCAGGCCCTTCCCACCAGTTAATCTGCTTCATAGCTATTTGTAATCTGCCTGTTTTGCTTAAATATGACACGGTTCTTTTTTTTTTAATTTTTTTATTCTTTTATTTGGGAAAAGTGCTTCTATGACACAATTCTTATTGGCATTTTGTGCCTTTGAGAATACAAAAGGAATATGTCTTGATTCAGCCCATCTCTGCACTGTTGCAGTGGTCCCTGTCAACTCATTTCATGGACCCATGTGGCCATCTCAAAGAGCACAGGGGGATATTTGCTTGTTGATTCCAGTTACCTTCCAAACCTGGAAAGGATTTCTGATGGGCACTGACATGTTCTACTGTTTAATGTGTGCCTTGAATCTCCACAGTGAGTTTCACAAGACTATGCTCCATATGGGTCTCCCTTTAATAGGCAGGTTCCATGGCCCTCCTGCCTGAGCATATAGCCAGGTCATTGGCCACTGCCCATGAGTCAGTAAAACCCCAAACACATGAGCTTTTACCACTGCCTGATCTTTCTATTGCTGCTAGGAGCACAGCATGCAATTCAGCACACCAGACTGATCTGTTTTTACCTTCTTTGATCAGAGTGGTGGCCTTCCAAACAGGATGTCATCCATTCAATTTAGAACTGCCACCCATAAACCAAAGAGCTCTTTGTTGCTCAGTTGACAGCTGTACATAGGGCACTGTCTGTGTGGCAATTAGTTCTGGCAGCTCCTCATGTAGCTCCCAAGTCAGTCTGAGGGGAAAGACTCTCTTTGCTTGTGAGTATCTATCTCCTCCTTGCATTCTCCAGGAAGTATGCATTTCCATTTTATTATAGAACTCCTCTGGGCACTGTCATCTTCTTTACAACCATTCTAATTACATGCCTTTAAAAAAAATATACCAGGTGGAGGAAAGGTTCCTAGTCAGACAGAGTGTCCATCCCCAAAACAAAATCAGATAAAAGAGACACGATTTCTTTACATAATATCTGCTTAAACATTCCAACTTTCATAATCCTACCAAACATTGCATTTTTACATTCTCTCAATCTGTAGCATCCTTAAGGGCTTCACCAATGGGCTTTTGTACCTCAGTTTATGGAAGTCCCATATCAGTGAATTCTGGAAACTTCTCCAGTTCCTAACCATTTTGCCCAATCTTGTACAAAAAGCTTCGGGTACCCAGTGAGGGGTGGAGCCAAGGCACCTTGGCCCTTTTGTTAATCTTTATTTTGATTAACTTTCCTAACCAGTTCCCAAGCAATTGCTGGTCAGATTTCTCATTGCAGTTTTTGCCTTCCTGCTTTTTAAATGTCTTCAAATTGAAGAAATAGAGCATACTCGTTTGGGGCCCTTTAATGTTCAGGGACCAGCAGAGTTTGCCTCTGGCCCATCCAACCTTTGGTAGTACTGTATTAAAACTTGTTTTAACCCCATCAATGTCTATTTTATTCATTATCACCTTTCTAAATAGCCATCTAAAAATTTCCACTCTACCAGAATGTCTTCTGACTTTACCCTTTCTGTTTCCTCTTTGTTTTACCCCATCAATATTTGCTTTGTTCACTTTATTTCTTTCTTCTTCACCATATTAAGAAATATTAAGAAATAACTTTTAAAAATATTTCCAACTTTTTTGGAAAGGTATCTTGACTATCCCCTGGCTCTCTCATTATTCTCTTATTAAATAACCTAATATTTTTATTGCAAAACTGCAATAAAACAAACTGCAAAACTCTTGAGGGGAAGCAGCAACATCAAATATGATAAGGTTTCCTGTTCTGTTTTTCAGTTTTGTAGCAAAAAGGTATATGGGGTGCCCGTGTGAAAGAAGCCCTTTTAAGCCACAGTATTTATCATGACCTGGGGAATGGGTATTTTCAATGGATGAATATCCTGCTCATCAAAAACAAATCTCACTTGGCTTGCATAGGAAACATATCAGGTGCTTCAACCGGGGTGTTGCATTTGGCATGTATAAAGGGAGTTGGGAAACCCTTCTTCTCAGGATAAACACACTTTCCATGGATTTTATTCCAGTCTATCAGGCTGGCTGTTCCCTTGGGAATTATCCCCCAAATTATTAGCCTCCAAATTAGTACAGGTAAATTAAATGTGTGATGATCAAGTGATAGAAAAACTTGGTGGCGGGTACAAAACTTGGTTTTTGAAATGAGTATAACTAGGGTAGCAATTGATAACCTTACCATAGTCTATTCACTGAGTCAATACAGAATATTTGAAAATACATCATTGCTATTTTCCCAGACATTTAAGAGGATTTTCTAAGTGTGAACTAGAAGGATATTAGACAATGTGCTATTTGCTTTCACTAAAATGGGGTTGAATTGGTCAAACATATTCCCCCTGAGACTTAGGAATAGCTAACTATCAGAAAATGGTGCATTACTGATTTTTTATAGCTCACATTAATTTAATAAACTATTTAGTGTCTACTAAAATCAATGATGGGGAGTAAACGATGAATAAAATTTATATTCTTCTATGGGAATTTAAATTTGAGTGAACATAATATTGATACAATACAGCAAACAAAAAATGTAGCTAATTTTCTGATTTAATCAACTGAATGTAAAATAAATTTTCATCAAAACTATTAAAATAAGGCTTTTCCTATTATGCTTACATTTTACTTAAAACAGTGGGCTATTGCAAGAGATAGAGGATATATCTGGAAATATCAAGAGAAAAATAAAAATTAAGTAGAACTTTAATGTGTGCTTTTCCAAGGAATTATATCTGATTGCTATTTGACTACATTTAGGATTGTAATAATGATTATCATTAGGATAATAGATAAAAGAAAGAAAAAAAAAAACCTTGGCTGAAAGCATTTCACAGATGAGCCCTACAATATGATAAGCCCTTATGCTGAGTAGACAGGTACAATACTTTCTGTTCCTCCTAATAATATGAGTTACCACCATGAGTTTTAGATTAAATGTATGAGGAAAAACATGCATAATTATTATTTTTGTTTTATGGTTGTTCCCTGATTTCTGCACTTTCAGGGTTCCTTTCATATTATAGCAGATACTTATCCTATCCTCATTCCTTCACTGCTTCTTCCTCACTTTACATACTTTACTTAAGCTCAGGAAAGGAAGTCCTTTCAGTTTTACAGAATGAGCTTTGACTAATCTCAACTAATCATGGTTGTCTCACTCTTATTGTTAAATCATTGGTTTAGACATGTTGTGTCCCATAATTCTGGCCAACAAACTATGAAGGTTGGAGGGCTTCTTGTAGGTTATCCTTGCACCTAAAATGTATTCAATAGAAGACAATTTCTTTCTAACTCTGGAGATTACAATAAAATGATGTTTGGAATTATGGATGCCATCTTTGAAGGGCCAATTGAAGAGGAAAAGTCAATTCATTGTGGCAGGCAGGATGTAAAACCAGGAATTACCTGGTTTCTTGACAAAATTTTTGTGCTGTTGAATGCTTTAACTGCCCTTCTTTCAGATTCCTTGTTATGAAAAATAATTAACACCTTGTATCTAAGCAGCTTTTAATCAGTCTCTTCTTTGCAGTTAAATCCATCCTATATCATACTGAAGGATAGTTTTTCTAATCATGGATAAACTTTTCCCAATATCTAAGACTCTCACCTTTCCTGGTTCTGAAATTCATTCTGTATCAGCCTTTTTTCTACATAACCTTTTTTTGACTGGTCATGTACTTTATATCTGGGAAATCTTGATACAGAACATAACTAAATTGTTTTTATATAGTACGGAAATTCTTCCATGGATATCAGTATTACTATTCACTTACAACATCTCGTGATTCATCACGGAGTTATACTCCTTTGATTTTAGAAGAGATCTATATTTAAATAATCCAAAACTTGTCTACATAGCTCTTTGTAATAACCTAAATTTAGATATGTCATTGTTAAAATCTGATAATCTACTCTTATCCTTAATAAAACTTACTATAAAAATAAAAACACATCTTTTAAAATATGAACAGAAATCCTCTAGGTTTATCATGTGCTTACTTTTTCTTGTTATAATTTCAGAGGAGCATATCTGATTATCATATTATAGATAATGTATTGAAAATCATAATTTAATTATTTTTGTTTAAATTACTGAAGCATGAACTGATACAAAAAATTATTGCTATGATTCCCTATGTATGATTGGTATTTAAAAAATAATTATATTTAAATATGTACAGTATTTATCAAAATCCCTGTAGAATCAAAAGGTAGGAAATCACTCTCTTGCTCACCTATTTACCATCAACACAAGTTATAAAGATGACATCACTTCTACTTTATTAAAGTATCTACATAAGAGGGGGAAAATTCTCTTAATTTGAGAATTTTTGCTATGAAATTTCTGACAGTGGATATTAATTAATTTACTATAATTTGCATTGCTTTGCATTTTATTCCCTTATTAAAAATATATTACAAAATATATTCTTCAACAGTTGAAAAACATCTCTAAGCAAAAATTCTAATATTAGGCCATTGGTATCTTTTCTTGTTATTACATTTAGTGTAAGGAAGTAATTATACTGGTCATTATAAAACAACCAAAAAAAATCATTGTCTCACAATTATTGCATATAAGATCCTATGGGAAAAATGTAATTTTAATTCAGACTTTTATATCCACATACAGAATATTTTCCCTAATCATCTCTTAGAAATATTTTCAAAATTACATCTGCTAATTTAGCACATTTTTCTACTTTTAGATTATACTTAAAAAATTCTGAATTTGTCTAGTTTGGAATTTTTTTTGACTAAATGTTCAATTTAACTTTAAATTTAATTTGCCATTTTAGATTTAAGTTTAGATGTAAACTTTCCTGAAATTTTATATATATTTTATACATGTCTTTATTACATATTATTCTTTGATATACATGAATGTCTTTACAACTTTAAGGATTAGATTATTTTCAGGACACCTGGGTGGCTCAGCGGTGATGCCTGGGTGGCTCAGCAGTACAGCGTCTGCCTTTGGCCCATGGCATGATCCTGGAATCCTGGGATCAAGTCCCAATCAGGCTCCCTTCATGGAGCATGCTTCTCTCTTTGCCTATGTCTCTGCCTCTCTCTCCCTCTCTCTCTGTGTGTCTCTCATGAATAAATAAATAAAATCTAAAAAAATAAAAAATAAAAATAGCTATCAAAAAAGTAGATTATTTCAAAAACCTACATAATTAACATTTTGTTAAATAGCTTTTCTCCTGCTGAGACATCAGAGAATAAGCTACAAGAATTTCTGAACTTTCTTTTCTCTTTAAAGTAAATATACTTAAACCTGTAATGTGAAACTTACTCTTAGTTTGGTGAGTAAACTAAAATTTAGACAAATATACTCAGTAGTTAAAGGCTCAGATGCAAATCTTTGCTTGAAGATAAAAAGTGTGTTTCAAAAAAAATTTTATAAGAAAAACCATAAAAATTTTAATTATATTTTAGACATCAGTTTTAATTGTTTAGATTTATTTGGGTAACCAGATTTCAGTTAAAATGTTTTTAGTTACAAATGATTGCATAGTGGGCTTAAATGCACTTATTACATAATTGAAATTTCATCCTATGGCTGAGATCTTTACAAAACATCTAGGTTTGAAATAAATAAATGGCTTGGGTCCTCTTTCTGATTTATTTAAAGGATTAGAGTGATATTGAGAAAGACATTGTCTATGTCTTCAAATTATTTTCAATTTATTTATTTTAGAGAGAGAAAGAGAATGGTGGGGAGGAGAGGCAGAGGGAAAGGGAGAGAACATTCCAAGCAGACCCCGCATGGAGCCTGTTATGCAGCTTGATTTCATGATCCTGTCATCAAGACCTGAACTAAAACCAAGAGTTGGACTCTCAAACAACTGAGCCACTCAGTGTCCCCTCAAATTTTAATTTTTAACTTTGGTCATATATTTTTCAACCACTTGCTCCTTGTTCTTGCTTATTTCCCTTCCTGGAGATTGGAATTTTACTGAAAGTAGAGGGAATTCCATCAAAATATTGTAACTTCCCCACATTATATAAGAGACCTTGCATAACTCAGAACTATCAAATAGACTAAACTGCCTTTTTTCCTCAGTAATTTACTATTGACATAAACCAGAAAACATTAAATACCTGGTCAAAATAATACAACTTCATTAAAAAGTATTAACTAACATGTTGAAAGAACACAAAACCTCTGAAATTCTTGAGTAGTATAATGTCACAGTGAAAAGGGGGGCCAAATAGAATCACTAGAATCACTTGTTGTTATTCAGAAACCAGTTTATCATTTTCCTTTTATCTGAGAAAGGATATTAAGACTAATACAAATGATATGTATATTTATAAAGATATAGTAAATGTATTTCCATGCAACTTCATGCCAATTGCATTGACTTTAATTATAACATCTATTTTCTGTACCTAGAAAACATCTATTTTCTGTATCTAGGTGAAATTGAATCTTGAAGATCACTTCTGTATTTAAGACTTCTTAATTGTTTTGTCTATGCAAAATATAATATGAAAGTAATTATCCAAATACATGAAATCTTCATGCCTCCTCCTTTCAGTTATGTTCACGTATCAGAGACACATTCTTGGAGGTTTAGTCTGGCTACTTACTTCAATTCCGTATTTCTCTGTGGGTAAATATTTGTTCATTTGATAAACAATTATCTTCTGCTCTCTGCCAAGAGTTGAAATAGTCATTATTATATTGGGAAAATATATGTCTTGTACCCAAGAATTACCTCCCAGTCAAAAGGCATACATGTTAGCGGGTAAGTTACAAGAGAATGAAGTAAGTTCTTTTGAACAGTAAACAATAAAATACATAAACACAGTAAGTCCACAAGCTCTTCCTGGAAGAACCATAGATAATTTTACTTAAAATATAATATTTAGGGCACCTGCGTGGCTCAGTCGGTTAGGTGTCTGCCTTCTGCTAAGGTCATGATCTCAGGGTTCTGGGATCAGCTAGTCTGGGGCTCCCTGTTCAGTGGGAGTCTGCATTTCACTTTGCCCCTCCCCCTGCTCACTCACTCTCAAATAAATAAATAAAATCTTTAAAAAAAAAAGAAAAGAAAAGGTAATATTTGATGTGATAGATTGATAGATGTGAAGGAATTTGCCTGGTGGAGAGAGAATCCAGAGCATTCTGGACTGAAAAAAGTACATCTTGTAATTACAATGTGTAGATAGATCCTCTATGGCTAGTTACAGTCCTGAGTGCTTTTGTGCAAGAGGTACCTTTCTTCAGCTAGCTTTCTTGATATTTTTTTCCTGCTATTTCAAAGCTTACCTCTATAATGTAATTCTTGGCTCTCCACCCATCCTCCACCCCTCTGTTACATCATAAAATTTGCTCTATAGCTCATCTCACATTATGCTGAGACACATTAATAGTTGTGTCTATTACCCAAGCACCTAATTTAGAGCATGGATTATAAAAGGAACTTAGTCTACAGGAGTTAACGAAGGGGTGAATGAATAAATGAATGATTTTTTTTACCCTAGAGAAAGAAGGAAAGAATGGGGTCACCTGTATAAAGCATAAGCCTAGAAGAGAAAGACAGATTTTTCTTTAAAGCAAGCATGAAGGAGTCAGTAGACATTCACTCTGAGTAAGAAAGAAAATAGTACCAAAAGTGTATACTTGATGCTGCTTTTTTTCTGAATTAGGAGGCACATTCATTGCCTTAATGGAAAAAGGGCAGGAGCTGAGGCCATTCAATAATGAATGGCAAAGTAAGAATTGCTGAGCAGAAACATGAATTTAGCTGAAGTCGGAAACACCAGTTAGCTGTAGTACTATTCCTCATGATTGGAGATTTTACTCTATTAATGCTTGACAATTCATTCAAATATGTTCATCGGAGCTTATCACATTGACAAAATATTCTATAGAATATATTATTTATATATTACATAAGTATTAAACAAAAACTTTGTGCCTGAAAAAACAAACACTCAGTCTCCCACAGTTTCTGTGGGAATCAGAAAACAGGACTGGCTTGTTAAGTGATTCTGGCTCACTCTCCCATGTGACTCTCAGGATTCAAGGAATCCTTTCCAAGGTCACTTACCTACATAGCTTTTGCAGAAGACCTCGATTCCTCACCATCTGAGCTTATTCCCACTGGCTGTGTGACTGGTTTTGGGACATGGCAACTAACTCCCCACAAGCAGGCTATTCAAGATGAGAGAGAGAGTGGGATTGTAGTTTCTTTTAGGATCTCACATAATATGTGGCACACAATCATTTCCACTTAAGAAAAATTGTTAGAGGGCAGCCCCGGTGGCCCAGCAGTTTAGGGCAGCCCCAATGGCCCAGTGGTTTAGGGCCACCTTCAGCCTGGGGGGTGATCCTGGAGACCCGGGATCGAGTCCCATATCAGGCTCCCTGCGTGGAGCCTGCTTCTCCCTCTGCCTCCTCTCTCTCTGTGTCATGAGTAAATAAATAAAATCTTTAAAAAAAATTGTTAGAATCGAGTTATTTAGTCCAGGCCCAAACACAAAAGTAAAGGAATGAAGCTCTACTTTTTGAAGCAGTCTCAAAAGTGTGTGGGCATATTGTTAATCACTACATGGAGTTACAGTGGTGAACAAGGCAAGCAAAGTTTGACCTTAAGGAGATCTTATTCTACTTGAGTAAGATGAAAAATCAACAAACAAAAATCTCTAAGCAAGGCAATTTCAGATTGTTTTAAGTCTTGTGAAAGAACTGTACAGGTGTCTGTGTTATTGGGGACCTAGGAGCACAGACTAGTCAAGGTAGACTGCTTCCTGGAGGCTAAGTGTGACTATAAGATGAAGAGAGAAAGGAGCCGGTGAAAGAACTTTTCAGAGAGGAGAACCCACCCAAGGAAGGAGCAAGATTCTGAGGCAGAACTGAGGCAGATAGTTTGAGGAACAGAACAAAAGCCATACTGAATATAGTATGTGATTCCAGTTGAGGCAGAAGAAGTAGGAAAAGACAACATAATACAGATGTTTCTTTGCTGCCCCAGGGAGGGAATCCCAGTTCCATTATATAATGAGAAGACACTGAAGAGTTTATACATGAAAATAAAATGATCACTAACGTTTTAAAAACCAAAGTAGGAGTCACACTCATAAAAATATACAAAACCCCATTTAGAATAAAATGATTTTTTTTCTGTAGAACTATGTGCAAACTACAGTTGTCTACATTATCAGACTCTAGTAGCAAGATGAGACTCAATCTTCCTTCATTTTGGTCACAAATGTCACCCAATGAAAGACAAAACACAAGTTGCAAAATAAAAAGTGTGCCTTTATTTGGGGTGTTAGGGAGTGCAATCTAGGACACACAGAAATGTCTGAATTTGAAAGTGTTCTCTGGTGAGACAAAGAAGGTCAGAATTTTTAAAGAGGAAAGATAATTTACTTAAATTGTTTTGAGGGAAATATGATACTGGTATAGCTACAGCTATACTAATCTATATATGATTAGCTGCTAGGGTTAGTGTTAGGTAGAAAGTCATTTGTGTTAATTTTAATATACAGCAGATGCCTTAACTTTTAGCTAAGTTCAGCAAAAATTCTGCAAATTTGAAATAGAAATCACGCGTAAGCCCCACTTGTTCAATGTCCTCCCGGCTCTATTTTAAATAACCCTTTTAAGCAATGCCTACTCCATTTTACTCTCTCTGTATCACAATGACAAAATATGTTTTAGCTTGAGAAAAAGAGGAACAGCAGTCAAGGCAGACAAAACAATACATGCAAATATACCAAATAATCAAAGAGCATGGGTGTTATTTTTTGTCATCCATGCACTGTATTTTATGTGAATCATGTTTTATATCAAATGTGTGCAATAAAACTCCCACATGTATTTAACTCTGCATTTTCTGATTTGATATATTACATCCACATCCAGTAAGAATACACGAAGTTATAGCAGCCATGACAGCTGTCCTTTTCTTCAATGTATGAAATGGCATACTGAGTCTTAGGGAACCAGCTGTACTCAAAACCACTATACCTATACCTTGAAAATTCTTAGAAAGCACTTTCAGGGGCAAATCTGATGCTTTAGAAATGTCAAGCCTATGTGTTAACTCTAGAACTCCTAGCTGCATGGAGATGATAAAAGCAAATGTGTAAAAAAGCATTCAAAGGATAAAAACACAACACAGGTAACTTTTTATTATTATTATTATTTTTTTAATTTATTTATTTATGATAGTCACACAGAGAGAGAGAGAGAGGCAGAGACATAGGCAGAGGGAGAAGCAGGCTCCATGCACCTGGAGCCCGACGTGGGATTCGATCCAGGGTCTCCAGGATCGCGCCCTGGGCCAAAGGCAGGCGCTAAACCGCTGCGCCACCCAGGGATCCCTTTATTATTATTTTGAAGTAATAATGAGCCACAACACATTATCAACTTGGAAATTCCCTTTTCTTGTAGTATTTCCCTGCTTTCTTTCCTCCTTCCCTCTGGCCCTTCCTCTCTCCATTCCTTTCTTCCTTCCCTCCTTTTTATCTTTCATTTTTTTGTTCATTCTCTGTCCCTTTCACTGTCTCTCATTGTTTCTTCTGCTTTGTCTTATTCCAAAATGCACTGAAGGTGGATCTCAGACATCCACTTAGCATATGAAAATACTTCAGACAAAATAATTCAACATTGATTTATTCACACAACAAATATTTACTTGGAGCCTATCTTGTCCCAGGTACTTTGTCAGTCATTGATGCTAATTTAGTGATCAAATACAGGCAGCATCCCTTATGAAAATTACTGACTAAAGGGGACAGACATTAGTTAACCTTCTAATTAATGTCTAATAGCACACTGACATAATGGTTCTTAAGGAAAGTGTTCTTGAGTGTGAGAATATATAAGAAAGGAATCTGACCAAACTTGTGGAATATTGGCTTTACTGAGGAAGAAATACTAAAACTAAAGAGTAAGATTTAATGAGGAGAGAAAGGACCCCAGTCAGTGATATAGTATGTCCCAGGCTCTGTTCTGCAGAAGATGAGTGGGTAGTTGAGAAAGGGATTGCAAGAGAGAAACAAGATACATTTGAAGAACTAAAGAACCCTGTAGGCACTGTAGTCATATTAGAAAGAAATGTATACCATTTTATGGGATAATTCTAAAGTGGCTAGCACCAAACATATCTTTTGGGTTACTTGCTGATTTGCTCACTATACTCCTTCATACAAAAATGCTATAACAATTGAGAAGCATACACACAAGTATGAAAGGGATATATAATATTAGCTTCATTGTGAAATAACCAATTGGAGAACACAGCTTGAACCAGCTTTCTATTCCAGTCTTCTCAACAAGATAAATAAGTCATCCTTGGTAAGGAGCAAGGAAAGGAGAATAAAGAAGAGTAGAAACCATCCTCTTGTCTTCTAAGAGGATGGAAGTTTCTTAGCTAGTAATGAATAAGAATGAAAGTGTTTCCATTTGGCCTTATAGTCCTCAAGGATTTGGTAGTTTTATATCTTCTAAGGTAATTAGAAGAGTTTGAAGATTTTTTGTGTGTGTGCTTTGTTTTGTTTTGGCAGAATCAGAGTATAGAAGCACACAATTAAAATTTCATTTTGAAAAGATTATTTGCCTGCAGTGAGCATAATGGATTAGGGGACCCAGAGGGAATGTGAATAACTCAGTTTTAAAAGAGAGATGCTAGGAAACTGTCTTAAGATGATTTTATTGGAAATTAAACAGTTTAAGAGAGATTTAAATGCAAAAATCTTCACAATTTGATGACAGATTGAGTGACAGTGAGTTGGGGGATGTTAGATACAGTAAATTAGGATGAAATTTCAGCAAAAAAAAAATGGTAAAAACAAGAAAAGCAAAACAACAAAAATAGGAAACAAAAGGTGAGATTGCACACAAATTGCATGGTCCATGACTCTTTCTAAATGTGGGCCATATTATTACCTCTGAGGTTTCTAGAAAACTACACAAAGAAGGAACAACATTAATTTCTTATAGGATTTGTAGGTTAAAAGTGAATCATTTGTTTAAGAGAAGCATAAGAATTCCTGACATTGAGATCCAAATGACAGTTTCCCAATGGTTCTCTATAAAAAGAACATTTTGTAATTCAGCAAGTAACATCCTAGCCAAAACCTTAGCAATAACTACATTAGTGAGAAGCTTATGCTCAGTTCAATTCAAGGATAAAAATTTTAAACTGTCTTAAAGTATGAAATTTTCGCAATGTTTTGGCAATCCTGCATTAGCATTTACTCTCTGAATGAAGTATTAAGTTGCAGCAGAGTTGGAGGTGATAGCTCTGACAAGAAAATAGAGTCTAACTCTCCCGTGTTATTAAGTTACTCACCAGACAGCTGAGCTGGATGTAATGCTCAGCATTTGCTTATGAAAGTTGAGACATTTAATAAGAACATGCATTGGGATGTATAACAAGAACAGTATCTAGGTAGAAGAACACCATACCATTGCTTAGAAGATTTCTAAGATAACATCTTTGTCTAGGGAAGAGATGAAAGAAAGAAAGAAAGAAAGAAAGAAAGAAAGAAAGAAAGAAAGAAAGAGAAAGAAAGAAAGAAAAAAGAAAGAAAGAAAGAAGAAAGAAAGAAAGAAAGAAAGAAAGAAAGAAAGAAAGAAAAGGAAGGAAGGAAGGAAGGAAGGAAGGAAGGAAGGAAGGAAGGAAGGAAGGAAGGAAGGAGAAAGAAAGAAGAAAGAAAGAGAAAGAAAGAAAGAAGAAAGAAAGAAGAAGAAAGAAGAAAGAAAGAAAGAAAGAAAGAAAGAAAGAAAGAAAGAAAGAAGGTAATGTTTATATAAAATAATTAGCAGGGAAGGTAGCTGACAATATGGCCACAACTTCCTTGAAAATGTAAATTCTTAGATAAATGGGACCAATATTTTTGGTAGTTTGAATGTTTAACTGGATATGTAAGAATTTCCAAAGAATAAAATAATCTGGTTTTCTGGTATAGAGGACAAGGGCAATCTACCCCAAAATGTGCCACTTTGAAATATTGGTTGTTTTAAATGAAAGTTACTTAAGAGACAGCCTGTGCAAGAAAAGCACTCAGACCCTCCTCTGTCCCCCTGAAAGTAAGTCTCCTGTGTAGAAAGGAGTTTCCCTGTACCAGGAGGTAAAAAGACATCCTTATCAACCAGAGGTAAGACATAATGCCAAGAAGGCTCTATAAACAATCCTTGGTACTTTTTATTAATTTATTACCCCAGCTGGAAAACAGAAAATGGAGGCCCTGATGTTCTGTGAATGGTACAAAACTGTAGCCCGGGGGCACCTGGGTGGCTCAGTTGGTTTAGCATTCTGTTAAATTCTGTTTAAAATTCCTTACTAATAAAAGCTCCCAAAGTTAAGTTTTCTTTGTCCTGCTAATTCCTTACAGATGTATTGTCTCTTTGTCTGAAAATTATAAAAGCTACCTGCCCTAGTTATTTCTTTAGATACCAATTTCAATATTGGACCTCTATGGGCATGTAAAAAAACTTTGATTTTTTTCCCCTCCTGTTCATATTTTACATAAATTTTTAGTCTAGCTGGAAGAATTTGAAGGGCAAATGAAGAATTTTTCCTTTCCTTACATGGGTAAGGAAAATGAGGAACTGTTTTATATACCAGATGATTCGGTTTCATACAGTAACATCCCCAGTGCTTTAATGGATTTAGTTTGTTCTATTTTTAATGTATATTATAAATATATAATATTTATATTATAAATGTAATGCTATTTAGAAGTAGATAGATAAAAAAAAGAATTAGACAAATATATTTTCAAAACTACCTATATAAGACAGTTGGATACAATGGATGGGGTTTCTTTCAGTTATAACCAAAGACTCAAATAAAAGTAGGTTAAATAATAGGTCTTTGTTTTCTTATACAATGAAGTCCAGAAGAAAGGTCATTGCAGGATGAGTTAATTCAGAGCTCAATGGAGTCCCAGTGTTTTCCACCTTTCTTCTCTGCAGTACTTAGCATGTCAATGATGTCTTGCTCTGTTAATGTAAGATAAATTCCCGGGCAACTCTAGGCAGCACATGCAGATATAACATCATCCAGGGGAGTAGTGGGAATTTTTTTTGCTCATCTCTCTTTTATCTAGCAAGAAAAATCTTTCCAAGAAGCAAGATTTCAATCTCACCACACTGGTAAGGATTGCACATATATTCATGCATAAGCCAATCAATGGCTAGACTAATCAGACCTTTATGATTGATTTAGATCATTCATTATTCACTCCAGGGCCTCGAGGGTAGGGGTGGGCTATGTATGTCTTCTGAAACACTAATTACATATCAGAAGACTACCCACACAAAATTAATGTGTTTTCAGTGAGGAAGAATAATAGTAGAGGGTATGCCCACTGGGTTGGCAACCAGAGTGGCTGCCACAGTGGGTGAGGGCATTCATTGTAAGAAGTGAGATAAAATGACAAATCAAAAATATCATAAATGTTTTATTTTATTTTGTTTCTGTTGCAGAGAAAAACATTTATCCATGCTTGCTGGCTTGAGGAGATAGAGGAAGAGAATGAATCGAAAGGAGAATAAATGGATTAACTATTATTCTAAAAGAGTAGCCAGACCTTTGGGAAAAAACTAAACAAGCTCTTTGGTGATTGCTATTGTGTTACTGTTGTTTTGCTGTAAGGAGAAAGGCTCTTGCTGATGGGAGGTCAAACTCTACCACAAAGAGGCAGGATGCATTCTTTGTGTTTCTAGGAGTTGTTAGAAAGTTGCCAAGACCCTCATATGAATCCTGGAAGATTAGGAAAAGGGACAAGAATAGTGATTTCATTAAAAGTTGATTACTGAGCCTTTCAAGTTAATCTTCTTCAGAATGTAAAAACCTTAAAGAGAAATGATCCTAGTCTAACCTGTTTTATATTAAATTATTTATTTTCATTAAAATTCACTCAAAATTAGAGTTATTGCATGACACAGTTTCTCCAGATATGTCCTGGCTTATGTGGGCTAAGCCAGTATATTTTTTTTTTAAGATTTTATCTATTTATTTGAGAGACAGCATGAGACACAGCAGGAGCAAGGAGAGGGAGAAGCAGAATCTCACTGAGCAGGGAGCTCAATATGAGGCTTGATCCCAGGACCATTGGGTGTCATGACCTGAGCCAACTGAGCCACCCAGGCAGCCTGGGCCAATATAATTATTAATAACTCACATATTTTTAAAATATTTTATTTAGGGCAGCCCGGGTGGCTCAGTGGTTTAGTGCCTGCCTTCAGCCCAGGGCCTGATCCTGGAGACCCAGGATCAAGTCCCACGTCGGGCTCCGTGCATGGAGCCTGCTTCTCCCTCTGCTTGTATCTCTGCCTCTCTGTGTGTGTGTCTCTCATGAATAAATAAATAAGATCTTTAAAAAAAAAGATTAAAAAAAGATTTTATTTACTTATGAGAGACACACAGAGAGAGGCAGAGACACAGGCAGAGGGAGAGGTAGGCTCCCCGCTGGGAGCCTGATGCGGGACTTGATCCCAGGACTCCAGGATCATAACTGAGCGAAAGGAAGACAACCACTGAGCTACCCAGGTGTCTCAATAACTCATATTATTTTCTCTTAAAATTGTCCTGATTGGATAATAAATCCTATGCTTACCTTATCAGAACAAGGAAGATATTCAGATACCTGGTAACTAAAAACATAACAAATACCTACTATGTTATCAGTCAAAATGTTACCGTAAGTCAAAATAAGTGTCGTACTCTAACAAGGGATTAAACAACAGTCAATAGCATCATGCAGTCTGCCCCACTGGGCAAGAAGCAAGTTCAGTGTAAGCCATCTCCTTTTTCTATGATGGCTGTCACTTCCTAATGCATTAGATTAGTATACTGACCAGCAGTGCCTCTCTCAACAACATCCTTTCTTTTGTCTCTGAGAAGTGGAATGTCCTCAGAAATCATATTCCAGTCTCAATGACATGCTCATCAAGCTTCTGATCTATAGTAATCTGATTTATGTATTAAAAAATTTCTCTGTTGAGCTTTAACCTAGAAAACAAAGGCTATGAAATCTAAATATCCAACTTACTATTGGATATCTCAACCTGAATATCGTTTATTAAATTACTCATTTAGTTGTCAGAAAATTCAATTCCTTTCAATTATATAAGTGGCTCCCAGTTTTCTTCTTGCCACCACCTTCCAGAATATGGAAGTGGTTGTATTTTTCTCCTTCTTTAGAAAGATTATTCTAGGGCAGCCTGGGCAGCTCAGTGGTTTAGTGCTGCCTTCAGCCCAGGGTGTGTGATCCTGGAGACCTGGGATCAAGTCCCATGTCGGGCTCCCTGCATAGAGCCTGCTTCTACCTCTGCCTGTGTGTCTGCCTCTCTCTCTCTCTCTCTCTCTCTCTCTGTGTGTCTCATGAATAAATAAATAAAATATTTTAAAAAGAGAAAAAGAAAGAAAGAAAAAAAGAAAAGAAAGAAAGAAAGAAAGAAAGAAAGAAAGAAAGAAAGAAAGAGAGAAAGAAGGAAGGAAGGAAGGAAGGAAGGAAGGAAGGAAGGAAGGAGAAAGAAAGAAAGAAAGAAAGAAAGAAAGAAAGAAAGAAAGAAAGAAAGAAAGAGAAAGAAAGAAAGAAAGAAAGAAAGAAAGAAAGAAAGAAAGAAAGAAAGAAAGAAGAAAGATAGGTAGATAGATGATAGATTATTCTAGTGGCAAATTTGGAATTTGGACCACTAGGTATTTCCAATCTGATAGGACTTGTCTTCCCTGAAGAAGAGTTGTCTGTCAATGGCTGAATAAGGTTAAGAGTTGGTTAGAAGGCATAAAGAAAACATGTATTTAGAAAAACTACTGATGAGTGGGAAAGGGAATTAACCAAGAATAAAGAAAAAAATTTCAGAGGATAACTGGTAAAATCATAAATTTGTGGTGACAATGGATGACTTATTTGGGGATATCTATATCAATATGTATATATGTATTTTTTCCCCTAGCAACACTACCCAACCTAGAATACAATTGATCCAGATAGATCTCAAGATAGATTTAGAGTGAGTTGTTTTCAAAGTAGAAGTGATGAAATCAGGAAGAAAGGACTTCGAGAGAGCTAATTTAAGAGATTTACAATAGTACTGGACTCTAGAGAAGGAGGTTTGCACAAAGGTGGCTAAACATGAAAATGTGTAGAACCCAAGGACTTTAGATCCTGTAGAACAAGGTCATAGGGATAGAAAATTGGACTTAGAGAACACTGTTATTGGTTTTTGGAATTTGGGCATGAAAAAAGCTTAGAATAGCAATAGTTCTAAGAAAATCTCAGATTGTCTCAAGAATGGTGTGGGCTTGTACTGCTGAAGTTAAGGAGTAAATTTTACTGCTATTTGATATGTTAACAAAACTAAGACTATTCTTAATCTTGGGTTCTGCCTTGGATAGACTTTGAGATGTGTACTTTCTGGGGAAAGTCCATGGCTACCATCAGATTTTCAGGGGCTTTAATAAGCACCAATATGTTAAGACTGAATTAGATTTTTAGATGAGGCTACATTTAATGAAAAAGTTTTTCCAATATATTTATGGTTTTTCTGCTATGGGCTGTAAGGATCTTATTTCAAGCAGGTGACTTTTTACCTGCTCTAGCCTTATTAGTTACTCTCTACAGGTTTCAGAAGGAATTTTGAGCAGGGTCCAGGATATATTTGCTTTGTTCTTTTTTCTTCAACAGTTAATTTTATTTTTCTAGAAACATGGTATTAGACTTGTTAGAGAAAAAAGTCATATTTTTTGAAACATCAAATTTTAATGAGACATGCAATAAGTTTTATGTGACTATATTTGATCAGAAAGTATCTTATTAAAATGTATTTGAATCAAAGAATTTCCTATATTCTCCTTTACTTCAATTAATTGCTTAAGAAGTTAATTCTGAAATAAGTTAGATTTTATAATAAGATGATATAGGAAGAAATATATTAATTAGAAACTTCCTAGAGATATATCCTCTTAATCTGATTCTGAGAACTTTTAAAGGTCTTCCTTTAGGTTTTAAAACTTGGTTTTATTTTAGTTATTCATTAAAAGATGAATATGAAACCTAGAGGAGCATAGAGTTATTTGAAAATACCTAAGACATTTCTTATTGTCTACTTTTGTGGAAGAAGAAATTTAGGATGAATTTGGATTTTATAAGCTGCTTTATAATGGGAAGAAAATGATTCTCATAAAAGGAAAAGAAGTGATCATTTGTAAGCTTGAAATGAAACATTTAGAAAGCTTACCTTTTGTAACAAAAATGTAATCCTAAAATTGACAGTTGATTGATTTTACAAATACCTCAGTGTATGGAAATCCATCAGGAAAATGACAAAATGATAAAAGAGAATGTTGTACAGGAATATTAGTGAAGATTGAAACTCCTGCTAAAAAAGCCATGCTACCGCTGAGAACATCATTAGAGCTATTAACCAACCAGTATGCAATGCCAAACCCACATACTTGTAGTGATTGATTAGAAAGTAACTGAATTTATACTTTGTGCACTGGGCCAAAAGAACAGAAATAATATAAACTTGCTACAAAGTAACAGGTTCTTTTTATATAATATATATCAAGGAAGCTTGTATATTTAATGCAATGAAAAAGTGAAATATTTCAAAAAATGTCACCAAGATTTTTAGGGAAGAGGAAATAAATTAAAGTAAGACATAAACAGGAGTAGGGACCAGTGATGAGGGAAGGATGTAAGCACCTTATATATTTTATTATCCATCACTACTTTGATTATAATTCTTAAAATTAATTGAACACTTTCTACTTGTCACCATTCACAATATTGTTTATATGTTAATCATCACAATTCTACAAAGTGTTAATGGTTGGCTCAGTCTACAAATAAGGAATCAGAGGCAAAGAGCAGATAATTAACTTTCCCAGTGGCATATGGTCAGTAAATGGCAGAACAAGGATGTGATGCCAAACTAATTCCAGGACAGATGTTTTTTACCACTCTACCATGATAGGCCAGATCCCTGCCTGTCCATAATATAACCTGATTTTAAAAATATATACTGTCTCCAAATCTAAGAAATTTGGAAGAAGCATGATCATAACTTGTACAATTTGGTGTTTTTAAGTGGTGTTCTTGTATGACATCTTTCCAAGAATATAGAAAAAAAAACACTGTATAGTATATTAGAAATAACAAATTCATTATAAAATGCCAAATTTTTATAAAGAATTATGCATATAAGAATAAGGCAAACTGTGTGATATTTATAAAGAAGCAATAGAATAATTTCCTAGTTATACTAAATAAAATGAACCCAGGTCCTGATTTAAACCTACTCAAATTCCAACTTTGCCACTTAAAGTTGTGTAAACTTAAATGAATCACTTAGCCTCAATGAGCTCATGTGTTAAATGAGAACAGTAAATTAATTTATTTAACAGGGTTATATTGACAATTCCATGAGTTAACCTATATTGAATGTTTAGCAAAATATCTTACAAATAGTAAGCAATTAAACCAACCACCATAATTAAAAACTATGAAATAAGGGTTATTTTAGTTTTCCGTTGTAGTTAAACATCGGTATGCAAATAATTATAAGTTCATTCATGAGCCAAGGATGTATTTTAAAATAATATATTACATTCATCGAATTTTTATTTCTTTTAACATTAAAATTAAGAATAGTGTAGATATAATGAAATGGCAAAGGAAAAGAGTGCTTGACTGTTAAAATATTGTTAATATGCATAAAACACAAACAAAAAATTATTCTCATAGACTTGAGAATTTTTGGTATCAAAAAAGAAAAAAATTTGTACCAATTAAGAAAACTCAATTTGAGCCCTCCTCCCTCTTCCCAGCTCCTGCTCGGCCACCAGCTCCGGCCTCAGCTCCTCATCCCAGAGCCCCCTCCCCGGAGCGGAGCCCACCCGAGGGCCCCTCTCCCGCCCCCCAGCCCAGCCACCGGGCCAGAACATCAGCCCCGGGGGGCAAACCAGCCTAGCCTGCCTCCCACCAGCCCTGCCCTGCCAGACCCCCCCCAAAGCATGAATCTCTTCCGATTCCTGGGAGAGCCATCATCTTGCCATCATCCTGGTACTCCCACCTCCTAGCCATCATCTTGCCACTGCTCACAACCTGGAAGTCCGGCTCTTGTGCGGGGATTTCAGGGAAGAGCCAGGTCCTGTTTGCTGTGTTCACTGGCCGGTACCTGGACCTCTTCACCAACTGCATCTCACTGTACAACAGGTGCATGAAGGTGGTCTGCACTGCCTGATCCTTCACCACAGTCTGGCTAACTTACAGCAAGTTCAAAGCCACTTAGGATGGGAACCATGACACATTCCGAGTGGAGTTCCCCGTTGTTCCCACGGCCATCCTGGCATTCCTGGTCAACCATGACTTCACCCTCTAGAGGTCCTCTGGACCTTCTCCATCTACCTGGGGTCGGTAGCCATCCTGCCGCAGCCGTTCACGGTGAGCAAGAGGGCGGAGGCCGAGACCATCCCCAGCCACTGCCCGTTTGCTCTGGGCGTCCACCGCTGCTTTCTCGCTTCCACTGGCTCTGGCGCTACCTCTCCGAGGGCTTCTTCGACCTCATTGCCATCGTAGCAGGCCTAGTCCAGACTGTCCTCTACTGCGATTCCTTCCACCTCTACATCACCAAAGTCCTGAAGGGGAAGGAGCGGAGTTTGCTCGGCCATCCCTCTCCTCGGCACCCCGGCAGCCTGAGAGACCAGAGGAAGGCAGCGAAAGACCCACAAGAGCCTTCCCTTCCCGTCCAGGGGTGACTTTTTAAAGAACCAACCTCTCCGCACTCCCCAGCCCCCCCCCCCCACGCCAGGTTTCGAGGGGGGGTGGTGGAGGACCCAAGTCTTGGGGAGCTCAGGACCTGGGGTGTTTGTAGTTTTTTGCCTTTTAGAAAAGAAAAAAAAAGAATCTTTCCACTATTTAGTTTTTGATTCTGATGACTCCTTTCTCTTCTACTCTCTGGCCCCCAATTTTTATAGACTGTTTTTGAATGTCCCGTGGGGCAGGGTCGCATATCTTTTCCCTCCTCCAAACCGCTCGGCTCCCTCCCAGATCCTACCCTCCAGCCTCGCCAGTTGCCAAACACTAAATCTGCAGACACTCACCTGTCTGACCTCCCACCATGGCCATGAACACAGCCTTCCCCACAAAACCCCCCTCAAAGTTCAGGATTGGGAAGAGGGAGGAGGGGAGGAACAGTCTCCCTGATTTTTCAATATAATTTTTTTCCAGAGTTTGGGTTTTTTGGGCTTATCCTCATTTTTTGACAATTTAGGGGGGACGAGGGGCCGGGCATGGCAAGGGGGTTGGCCTGAGGGTCACCATTTGGCTCAACAGCCAAGTTTTTGTACAGAATTGATGGTTGATTCTTTGTTCTGTTGAAATAAACCAAGGAAAATGATGACTCTTTCACACACACACACAAAAAAAATCAATTTGATATTTGACTTTTAATGAAATGCATATCTTAGTTTACAACATAGGTAAGTAGTCCTTGTCAAATTATTCCATAAATGGTTCTATAATAAATACTTAGGTAAACAGATTTGATTGGCAGTTAATACTTCCCCAAACTAAGCTTTATCTTTATGCATTATAGGCATATTTTAAGAATAGTTCAATCTGTACATATTGACAAAAACTGACATGGAGTATATCAATTCAATACCATTTTTTTCCTTCTAAATATTTCAGTCTTTGAGTTCTAATAAAATGAAATATTTAAAATTTTATCTAATATTAGCTTGAAAGAACTTTCTGTAAAAATACCCTATACAGGATATGTTCTCTAGCCTATATTTTAATATATTTGCTTCAGGCTTTTTGCCTTTTAGCTCTATTAGTGGAACATCAGATCAGATTTTGCAAAAATACCAGTAAACAAAACCCCATGTTCACACTGTAATAATTTATTCTTAATCATAAACCCTGCTTAATCTCTATTGTACCCACAGCTATCCATAAACTATATTCTATATTTATGCTTTCTTAAAACATGAAATGCTTCAAAGTAGTTTATGCCTAATATCAGTTTATGTTTGGTACTAAAGTTTAGACTAAAAATGTGAATATGATTCAGTTTTAGCAAATAATGCGAATCTTACAGAGAATTCCAAAGAGCTTTATATGACTCATGTTTCTAAAACATAATTTTGCCCCACAGAATTATTCAGTAGTCAGATAGATGAAATTTTAAACTTCCCTTGACCAAATAAAATAGTGCAAGTAGCACAATGACAAAGGCGATAAAATTTGATCCTATAGTTAATCCTTTTTTTCTATTTCTAATCCAAATGCCAAAATATATATTGTTATTTTTTTCTACAACAGTATTCAAACACTGTCTAGTCAACCTAATGTGTACATGATGGACAGAAAATGCATTAGGAAGTGAGGCTCATTATTTTTTTTTTTTTTTTTTTTTTTAAAGATTTTATTTATTTATTCATGATAGTCACAGAGAGAGAGAGAGAGAGAGAGAGAGGCAAAGACACAGGCAGAGGGAGAAGCAGGCTCCATGCACCGGGAGCCCGACGTGGGATTCGATCCCGGGTCTCCAGGATCGCGCCCTGGGCCAAAGGCAGGCGCCAAACCGCTGCGCCACCCAGGGATCCCCGAGGCTCATTATTAACTTGAGCTTTCCTGCTATTTCCTACTTTTAGAGTAGAAAAAGGTTTACAGGATTATGTATAATTTTAGTTAACAAAAAAATCCTACCAAACTTTTACTCAATTTTGACTTAAATGGAATAATAGCACATTAATGCTTAATAAGGTAAAATCACCTATCCATAACATTAATGAAGGTCACAATTGAAATGTATGACTTTTATTTATCATGTGGTTCTTAAATTTAATGATTGAAAATCAAATTTTGAACAAGATGTCTAATTTTTATAACAACTGCCCTTAATTTCTGAAGAGTAAGTAGAAAATTATACAAATAATATGTATAAAGATGTAAGAAATGACTCTTTCAAAGTAAAAAAGGTTGTCTAAATAATTTGTAATTATATTCCTTAACATTTGTGTTTTCTTCATAGTATATATTTAATGCTGACATTCCTTCATGAGAACTTCTGCTGCCCTAATCATGGAATAAAGACATTGATATGCATATTCTATTACATTATTTTTTTAAAGATTTATTTAAATTTATTTTAGAGAGAGAGTGAGCAGGGGTTGAGGGCGGGAGACAGGACTAGAGGGAGAGACAATCTTAAGCAGACTCCTTGCTGAGCACAGAGCCCCATTCCGGCTCAATCACAGGACCCTGAGATCATGACCTGAATAGAAGTCAAGAATTGAGCATTTGGGCCACCCAGACACCTCATGTGTGTCAGTTATTTTAGATGGGTTAGGCCTTTTTAGAAGCAATTATGAAAAACAGCAGTCAAGGTGACAGCAAAGTTCCTCTAACCAAAACCAAAATGAGTAAATCATTCTTATTGTGGGCTAAATTCTTAAGTTATAGGAAAGTCAAGAGGCGTGGGTTTCTCTTTTTATGACAGATCCAACTTATTTCCTTTACCTTTGCCTGCTTTAGTTCCTCACTGCAGGCCCATTGATGGGCTCATGCTCAGCCTGTATCCTACCAAGTCCCAGAACAGAAGGGGGAATCTTACTGGAGGAAGACTGTATATGAACAGCAAACATCCTCTCCATCTAAAGTATATCTTTCCTCAGTTGAGGACTCAGTGTATCCAGGAGGCCCAGTCCAGTGTACCGCCTTTCCAGGCCACACATCTTCCTCCCATAAATAACACATTGTCCTAAAAAATAAATCATATAACACAAAGGAGAATAAATATCACTTCTAATCCTAGTGCACAGAGAAGCACTGTTACTTTTTTTGCTGTATATTCCTCTTGCTTTATGCTATATACACAACAAACCCACACACACAAGCCATACAGTATATCCCAAAACATTGCTTTAGGTTGGATTCTCTTATAAACAGACCCTGACTGATTTGGAGAAAAAAACCTTTTTTTTTTTTTTTTTTTTTTACAGTAAACCCAAGAGCACCCATAGAGAAGAAGAGACATGCAGGTAGGAAAAAGCCCGCTGTGGGGGAATTAATAGATAAAGGATCACTGTGGGAGACCAAGGGTCAGTTCTGCTGGGAACCTCCTGGAAACAGTGGTGAGCATAGCTTAGAATTGTCCCACCCAATGAATGAGGAGCCAGGAGTATTTATTCACAAACTCATCGAATGTTAGCTGTGGGCTATCCTCAATGGTCTGAACTCTCTGCACTCCAGACTTGCCCTGCATATTCCTGCCGCCCCAGAAAGGCCTCAGGCAATTGGAGAATCAGTTCGACAGTGTCCAAGGATGGTGGGGAAGGGGAATCCAATATACTTATAGAATAATCCAGATTATTCTTACACTGCTTTATTGTATAAGCTTTCATACCAGTGTAGCCTTATCTTATTTTTACATAGTTTTAACATCTTTATCAGCATAACAGTTTTATAACAGGATATTACTGTATTATTTATTTCCTAGTTCCTACTACAGGAAATATACATATTCTATAAATTTGCTATTTTAATTAATAATACACCAACTTGTTTATTATTTCTTTAGAATAAAATCTTAGAAGTAGAATAGTGGAGTCAGCACATGATAAATTTTGACCGACATTTCCTCATTATCCATTCTAAAAGATGTACCGTTTTATATTCTCACAAATAGAACAGCTAAATGCCTATTTCCCCACATCTTTTCTGTGGCTTTGTTTTAACAACATTTCTAAACTTTACCTGCTTTTTTCTTTTAAATCTGAACTAGTCATACCGTGAAAGGCGAATTGCTCATTTATTTTGTTACCATGTTACCCATCAGGATGTTAGGTTTCTTTTCTGTAGAAACCCTGAGGAAACTCTTCCATCTTCTTTGATGAAGTCCTCTAAAATTTGAAGAACTTAATGTCATACTTCTGACATTCAGTATCTTCATCTACAATTTGAAAAGGTACTGCCATATTTTCTCTAACTAGACTTTTCCAAGGCAGTTGGTCTCTTGCTGAACCCAGAAGAGCCTTCAACACTTTTAATAAAAGTTGTCTTGACTTCCCCATGTTGCTGAAGTTGGCCATACAGATGAAGCTTAGATGTCATTCTCACATAGATAATACTCAAAACATATTTGTTGTTTTCAGTTTTATACCTTTTATAATTATACACATTTTTAAAACAAAAACACCTTTTTGTAATTGTATACGTTTAAAATTCAATGAAAATTATTTTCCTAGGCATTGATCAAAATTTTGCTTTAAGATTTTAATCATGAGTATGATGCAGAAACATTTCGAATTTGCTAGTGTTAATATATTCCACTATTTCACTGGGATGTTTGCAAATAATATCCAAGTAATAGTTATTCTCTTTATTTTTTATTTTTTTATTTTAAATTTAATTTTTTAAAAATTTTATTTATTTATTCATGAGACACACACACACACACACACACACACAGAAAGAGAGAGAGAGAGAGAGAGAGAGAGGCAGAGACACAAGCAGGCTCCAAGCAGGGAGCCCAATGTGGGACTCGATCCCAGGTCTCCAGGATCACACCTGGGCTGAAGGCAGTGCTAAACCCCTGAGCCACCTGGGCTGCCCCTAGTTATTCTCTTTAATATTTTTAAACTCTATCCCAAGCTTTAAGAACATTCAAATATTTTATTTTTCAAAATATTTTGTTTATTTATTTTAGAGAGGGGGAGAGGAGTGAGAGAGGGAGAGAGAAAGAGAGAGAGAGAGAAACAAACTCCCTGCTGAGTGTGAAACCCTACAAGGTGCTCTATTCCACAATCCTGAGACAATGACCTGAGCCAAAATCAAGAGTCAGAAGCTCAGCCAGCTAAGCCAACCAGGCTCCCTAGAACATTTGGATATTTTAAAGAGAATCTGTTTTCCTACCATTTCTGGGTAGAAAGCTTCTGAATGAACAAGAAGTATTGTAACACTATATTTTGCTGGGGATATGTTTTATTAGTTATGCACCCAAGGAGCTATTTTGTTAATTTGAATCATACCATCCAAAATATTCTGCGACAATGGGGAAATTTCTGTCAAAATGTACGATTACTAGTCATTTAAAAAGGAATAAATTCTATTAAACTGATATGACATTTGATATCATTAAAATTAAGTAGACTTGGTTAGGTGCACTTAGAGACAGCTTAGGTTCTGCTTGTGGATCTTCTCTGCCTTTTATACCTGAGATAAGTACTAGAGCAAAACAATTAGGATAAAGCACTGATCTCAGCTAATTAATCAATACATAGTTCAAAACTTTTACAATACAACAAAATAGTGTGCCACTTAATATTAATATGTATATACATCCATTTCAGTTGGCTAACACATTCTCTCTACAAAATAAGCTCTGAATTTAAAAGTCAGGGTATACACCCATTCTATAACTTGACTCAAATAGGTATAATTCCTATCTCTTCTATTTTTTTTTCTTTTTAGTTCTCCTAGGTTCAGTAGCTGAAGCCTTTCCAGTAGAAGTTAAAATTTTAAATTGACTTCTCTTTTTCCTGAATAAGAACTCTTTGAAGGCACTCACTCTGAAACGCTAAATGACAGAATAAATACTGTCTACTCCCAAGTGGAAGTACTTGACTTTATCAGAAATAGATAACTATCCCACTAAGAAAAGGTCTCACTCTCTCTGGTAGTGAGGTCTAGATAACCTGCAGAGTCCTTTCTTGACCCTGCTCTTAGTTCTAACTAAAAAAGGAAACTTTCTCAAATATGTCACTCTGCTGCCTGTCACTCTACCTTCCTTCAACCAGCATGACCTAACACCCATCTGCTGCATACCAGAAATACCATGTTATTCCTCCCTCTCCAGCATGTCCTTTGGAGAAAAAAATGTTTTGTTTTGTTTTTTTCTTAAAATTCTAAGTATCTAAGCTTGGTTGAAATAAAAGACATAAATTTGACAGAAGTGTCAACCTGTGTAGAAGATTTTTCCTCTACTAAATATACTCTTGTTTTATTCCTTTTGTCTAACAACTCAGATAATTGTGCTTTATTTTTTAAAAGATTTTATTTATTTATTTGAGAGAGACAGAGAGAGAAAACATGCAGAGAGAGAGAGAGAGAGAGAGAAAGAAGGAGACTCCCTGCTGGGCAGGGAGCCTGATGGGGTGCTCGATCCCAGGACCTGAGATCATAACCTAAGCCAAAGATAGATGCTTAATGAACAGAGCCACTCAGGTACCCTGATGATTGTGTTTTAAATAGAAAGAAATATATTATAGATAAGAAATAACCAGTATTAATTAATACTATCCAGACAGAATATTTTTATTTTGTTCTGTTTTGTTTTAGCTACTACAAACTTGCTCCTCTACATCACCTCCACACACCCCACACACATGCTATGGTTCATGAGATTTTGGAGGCTGAGCAACCCTAAGACTTGCAGTTGCAAGCTGGAGGCCCAGGACAGCTAATGGTGTAGTTCCACTCTGAGTCCAAAAATTTGAGAACCAGGGGAACTGATGATGTGCATTCTAGTCTAACAGCTGGTAGGCTTGAGACACCAAAAGAGCTGTAGTTTCTTTTTTTTTTTTTTTTTTTTTTTTTTTGTAGTTTCAAGTATAGTCTGAAAGCAGGAAAACACTGATGTTCCAGCTCAGCAGTCAGAGGAGAAGTTCTTTCTTTTATTCTTGGTTCTTGGGATGATTAGCCTTTTTTTTTTTTTCTTTTCTGTTTGGGCCATCAACTCATTTGGTGAGGGTCACTCACATTAGGAAGAGCAATCTGCTTTACTCAGTCTAACAACTCAAAAGTTAATCTCATCCAAAAACAGCCTCACAGACACACCAGAATAATGATTCATGGTTCACAAATACCTTGGTACCTTGTGTCCCAATTAGGTTAACACATCAAATGAATCATTATACCATAGGTCATCTGGCCTGAATGAATAATCTAATAAAAAATAAGGACCTCATTTTTTTTTCTGATGCAAAAAAAGTTTTATTTGTTGTTGCTTTTTTTTTTTTTTGTAGTTTCAAGTTTTTAATTTAAATTCCAGCTAACATATTAACATATAGTATAATACAAGTTTCGGGAGTAGATTTAGGGATTCATCACTTACATACAACACCCAGTGCTTATCACAAATGTCCTCCTTAATATTCATCACCCATTTAACCCTTCCCCTCACCTACCTCCCCTCCAGTAACCCTCAGTTTGTTCTCTATAGTTAAGAGTCTCTTATGATTCTCTTGTTTTTCTTCCCTTACGTTAATCTATTTTGTTTCTTGAATTCCACCAGTGAAATCCTATGGTATTTGTCTTTCCCTGACTGACTTATTTTACTTGACAAAATTCACTCTAGATCCTTCTACATCATTGCAAATGGCAAGATTTCATTCTTTTTGATGGCTGAGTAATATTGTATTGTATCTAGATCTAGATCTAGATGGATAGATAAATCTCACAACTTTTTTTTTATTTAAAGATTCTATTTATTTATTCATGAGAGACAGAGAGAGAGGCAGAGACATAGGCAGAGGGAGAAGCAGGCTCCATGCAGGGAGCCTGATGTGGGACTCGATTCCGGAACTCCAGGATCAAGCCCTGGGCCGAAGGCAGGAGCTAAACTGCTGAGCCACCCAGGCATCGCCGATCTTACAACCTCTTTATCCATTTAAAAGTTGATGGACATTTGGGCTCTTTCTATAATTTGATTATTGTAGATAATGATGCTATAAACACCAGGGTGACTGTTTCCCTTTGAATCAGTATTTTTGTATCCTTTGAGTGAATACCTAGTAATGCAATTGCTGTTTTATAGAGTAGTTCTATTTTTTAACTTTTTGAGGAACCTCCATACTGTTTTTCAGAGTGGCTGTACCAGTTTTCATTGCCCCGAATGGTGTAAGAGGGTTCCCCTTTCTCCACATCCTTGCCAACACCTGTTGTTTCTGTGTTGTTAATTTTAGCCATTCTGACAGGTGAGAGGTGATATCTCATTGTAGTTTTGACATAATAAGCACTTGGAAGACATGGTCAAAGAGAACTTCACTGTAATGTAAAGGAAGGGCAGGAGTTGGGCAGAGTGGACGTGGGGGAGTGGGTGGGTGGTAGGAGGTGAAGGATAAAGAAAGGAGCATCAACAAAGCCAAGATTCTGGTTACAGAATGTAGCTGCTGAGACCAACCTTAGCCTCTCAGGGTGTCCATGATTAAAAACAACAACTACAACTACAAAACAATCTGGAGGCAAAATACAGTCACTTTCTGATTGATCTGAGGTTTCAAATATATACTGATAGGCAGATCTACTTTGAGAGGGATGGCCCAAGATTTAAAAGATAAAGATATCCTAGTTTGATACTATGAGTGAAGAAGCATCAATGTCATCATTGTGGTTAATTTATCCACCCAAGTCCCAACACATGATGATAAAGTTTTCTCTACATTACTGTTTAATTAGGTGCCAAGAATTCTGACATAGCTAACATAGTGGAAAGCATGGAGATGGGCTGGGGAGAATGTAAAGAGGTTCCCTGTAAGCTATTCAGCTAGTGTGAAACGGTTTTGCTGCATTGGCTCATCTTGCAGAGCTTGAGAGCTACCTGCAAAGCCATTCACTTTAAGTAGATGCACTGCTGAGATGACTTTCTTTTTAAATCTACTTGATTTCTTACTTTTAGGAAACTTTTTATTAAAATATAATATTCACATTAAAAAGTGCACATCCAATAAGTGTAAATATGAATTTTTCAACTGCTGAGCATACCCCTGCAAGTGCTTTCAGAACAAGAAATAGAACATTACCATCCTACACAAGTACTCCTTATGCTTCTCAGTAACGAACTGCCCCCTGACAAGGGTAACCATTACTTGAACTTCTAGACAGACAGGTTAGTTTTGCCTATGTCTGAACTTAATTTAAATGGAAAATATACCAATCAATTAAACATGTTTTTAAGAGCAGTATTAAGAAATCAAATATTATACTTTGAACCTACACTCTATCACAGCTCTTAAACAAGTTCTTCAGCCCAGATTATTATTATTATTTTTTTGGTCTTACATAGGGTTCTCATTTGTCTGGACTAAGGTCTCTTTTACTCTGTACTTGTCTTATTTTGGCCACTTCCTCATCATTTACCTTAGAACTTGCCTGCAGATTGGTCCCAGCATCTGGACTCTGATGTTTCTTTCCTTTGTCACTTGCTTGTATATGCCCTGTGTTCCTCCTGTTTCCCAAATGGCCAGTTGAATCTCCCCAGTCAGTGAAACTCATCTCAGTAACAAGATTGAAAATGATCTTTGTCTTGATTTGACTTTAAGTCTATCGATGTATTTCTGAGTTGCTCAGCAGTGAGTCCACACAACTTTTCCCTTCATCCCTTTCATCTAAGTGACACAAGCCTGAAAGAAATGTAGAGAATCTTGATCCTCTAAAACTGAACATGAATCAGTCCTTCCACACCTGATTAAGGTGTGTGGGATATATTTAGCAGTTATTAATAATGATAATTAAAATCACCATGAGTTGTTATTAAGACATCAAAGTGACAAAAGGACAAATAATGATAATTTAGTGGGCTATTTATCCAATCCAGTCTCCCAGAAAGATTTGAGCATCCTGCCAAAGTGCTTGAAAGCATAAAGTAAGTTAGGCAAGACCAAGGACAGCAAGTAGAAATAGTTTGCAATCCTCCATCAAGGGTGATATGCTGAGTTGAAAAAATATGACAAGTAGCTACAGACTCTCATGGCTGTCAAACAAATAAAGTAATATTTATCTAGCTGAGGTAGTTCCGGTAATGATAGAAAAGTCTCATAGAAGACATATATTTGCTCTCTGGGAGCAAATAAACTATTAGAAAAGCTGCCTTCAACTTTTCTTCCTGTTAGAGCTAGGCCTTGTTAAATGTCTCCCATCTGGGCTTCCAGAAATAAATGGATAAAAGTGAGAATATGTGTGTGCCTGAACAATTGTTTATTATTAAACATATTGAAAGTCTAATTTTTGTGCCTCACTGATGACTAATAGCAAGATTTGTCTCGGCACTTCTGACATAAAGAAGAATCTCAATCATTCTAGCAGACAGTAGGGAACCGAGAAGGGCAGGGAGAAAAAAGAGAAATACTGGAAATATAGAAAATTAAAAAAACAAGTTTTCCATCAGACACTACTCGGATGTATCTTTGAGGAAGCAAAAGAGGACTGTGCTTGGATTCATGATGGGATGATAAACTTTTCCATAAGATAATTTTCACCACCTAAATTTAAGGAATTGTTAACTTGCATCCAATTTTTAGAGCTTTAATTGGTGCATACAAACTATCTGGTAATTATCGTAGTGTATCTTGAGTTTTGAGTTATCTTTTCATGTGCACACATTCTATCTCTCAAATTAGATTTTTCCATATCTATTTTCATGATATTCTCCAATACATCTGGCACAGAGTAGAGTAGAATTGAGTATTTGGCACTCAATAGATGATGGTTGATGAATTGACTGGGTCATTTCAATTCTATAGAAAAAAATTTACTGTTTTAAATTTGATCCAGATAGAGTAGCTGAAATATAAATAATGTATTTGCAAACAGAATGTCATGAAAACACTTCTGCATGAGGATATATCTACAGTATTAATTTAGTAACATCAGTCCTCCAATCTTTCAACAAACTTCAAAATTATTTTGCCTGTTGCCTGTTGGCTAACAAATAAGGTTTCAAGAGAAAAAGCATATAACTCACAACCTAGATTTTATCTCTGTTTAGGTCTAAGTTAAAACTGGAGACTGGGCTTAAGAAATAGAGAAAGAAATACCATTCAGAACACTGAGATTTAACAAGTTTGGAGCTGTCAGATCCATGCAGCTGTACTCAGGATATAGTGCCTGATTTGCTGTGCCACTGATTGTATGAGGAACTGCCACTGTTATAATTAGGAAAGAATGTGTGAATCTTGATATACCAGACAATGAAATCCTTTCCATAGGCCATTTTCCAGAAGGAGGAAACTATCTGTCACCTAATAAACATGAGTTGGGACAGTGACATTGGATCAATGATGAGAATTAAATATTAATATGATATAATATTTATGTCCTTATAGATTTAAATCTAAATATTTATATTGTTCATCCTAATGAGCCAATTAACTTATTTTGCTTAACTTAATTTACTTATGTCACTTGATCATATGAGTGATGAAAATAATTTGGACAATTTCTAAATACTGTAGCATCTAGAACATTAAGAATTATATCTTTTAATAATGAAGTTATGTGAAAAAAAAGTCCTGAAATGCTTGGTTGGATTTTTTTCAAAATCAGTAAGAGCTGCATTAGCAAATTAGTAAGAGTTGTTAAGAATATTATTGTGTGTTAACCTTAATTGGTCATTAAAAATTTATTTCCTTAATATTTCATATTTCTTTAAAAGATTATTCTTAGATTTAATTCTATCCACATTTTATTTTTTTAAAAGTACTCAAAGAAAACAGAGACACTATCATTTATTTCCAGAAAAAAATTAATCCTGAGCTAAATATGCATCAGGCAGAGTTCTTCAAAATACTAATATCAGGGGAGGGCGGGGCAAGATGGCAGAAAAGTAAGGGTCCTCAATTCACCTGGTCCCACCAACTTACCTAGATAACTCAAATCATCCTGAACACCTATGAATTCGACCTGAAACTTAAAGAGAGAACAGCGGAATGCTACAGAGACAAGGGTTTTCACTTGTAGCAAGAATCATCTAGAGTGAAATTTACTTTGGTTGTGGTTGATATTCTTGACTCAGCCAACCCAAACAGCCACTCTGCAATGACTAGAAGGAAGAATTCACCCCAAAATAATCAGAAACAGTACTCTCTGCCACAGAGTTACAGAATATGGATTACAATTTGATGTCAGAAAGCCAATTCAGAAGCACAATTATAAAGCTACTGGTGGCTCTGGAAAAAAGACTTCATGACTACACAATTTAGATCTAATCAGGCCAAACTTAAAAATCAATTAAATGAGATGCAATCCAAACTGGAGGTCCTAACAACAAGGTTTAATGAGGTAGAAGAAAGAGTGAGTGACATAGAAGACAAGTTGATGACAAGGAAGCAAGCTGAGGAAAAAAGAGAAAAACAATTAAAAGACTATGAGGAAAGGTTAAGGGAAATAAATGATAGCCTCAGAAGGAAGAATATACATATAACTGGGGTTCCAGAGGGCGCTGAGAGGGCCTGAGGGCCAGAAAGCACATGTGAACAAATTATAGCTGAGAACTTCCCTATTTTGGGGAGGGAAACAGGCATTCAAATCCAGGACATAGAGAGGTCTCCTCCCAAAATCAATAAAAACTGTCCAACACCTCGACATTTAATAGTGAAACTTGCAAATTCCAAAGATAAAGAGAAAATCCTTAAAGCAGTAAGAGACAAGAGATCCCCAACTTATATGGGGAGAAATATTAGATTAACAGCAGACCTCTCCACAGAGACCTGGCAGGCCAGAAAGGGCTGGCAGGATGTATTCAGGGTCCTAAATGAGAAGAACATGCAGCCAAGAATACTCTATCCAGAAAGACTCTCGTTCAGAATAGAAAGAGAGATAAAGACCTTCCAAGATAGGCAGAAACTGAAAGAATATGTGACCTCCAAACCAGCTCGGAAATAAATATTAAGGTGAACCTTGTAAAAGAAAGAGGAAGCCCCCCCCAAAAAAAATCCACAAAAACAATGACTGATTAGGTATGTTGATGATACTACATTCATATCTTTCAATAATTACTGTGAATGTGAATGGGCTAAATGATCCCATGAAAAGACACAGAGTTTCGGACTGGATAAAAAAGCAAGACCCATCTATTTGCTGTCGACAAGAGACTCATTTTAGACTCATTCAGGACCTCCAGCCTGAAAATGAAAGGTTGGAGAACCATTTACCATTCAAATGGTCCTCAAAAGAAAGCTGGGGTAGCAATCCTCATATCAGATAAAGTTTATCCCAAAGAATGTAATAAGAGATGAAGAGGGATACTATGTCATACTTAAAGGGTCTATCCAACAAGAAGACCTAATAATCATGAATATTTATGCCCCTAATGTGGGAGCTGCCAAGTATATCAATCAATTAATAACCAAAGTAAAGACATCCTTAGATAATAACAAACTGATTATAGAAGCCTTCAACACGGCACTTTCTGCAAATGACAGATCTTCTAAGCACAACATCACCAAAGAAACAAGGGCTTTAGATGATACCAGATGGATTTCACAGCTATATACAGATGGATTTCACAGATATATACAGAACTTTCCATCCGAATGCAACTGAATACACAAGTTGCACATGGAACTTTCTCCAGAATAGACCACTGGGTCACAAATCAGGTCTCAACCAATACCAAAAGAATGGGATTGTCCCTTGCATATTTTCAGACCTCAATACTTTGAAACTGGAACTCAATCACAAGAAGAAATTTGGAAGAAACTCAAACATGTGGAGAGGTTAAAGAGCATCCTGCTAAAAGATGAATGGGTCAACCAGGAAATTAGAGAAGAATTAAAAAGATTCATGGGAACTAATGAAAATGAAGATACAACGGTTCAAAATCTTTGGGATACAGCAAAAGCAGTCCTAAGAGGGAAATACATCTCAATAAAAACATCCATCAAAAAAATTGGAAAAAAACCTCAAATACACAAGCTAACCTCACACCTAAAGGAAATGGAGAAAGGACAGCAAATAAAACCTTCACCCAGCAGAAGAAGAGATATAATAAAGATATGAGCAGAACTCAATGAAATAGACACCAGAAGAACTGTAGAACAGATAAAAACAAAACAAAACAAAACAAAAAAACAGGAGTTGATTCTTTGAAAGAATTAATAAGATAGATAAACCATTAGCCAGCCTTATTCAAAACAAAAGAGAAAAGACTCAAATTAATAAAAATCATGAATGAAAGAGGAGAGATCATAACCAATACCAAGGAAATACAAACAATTTTAAAAACATATTATGAGCAGCTCTACACTAATAAATTAGGCAATCTAGAAGAAATGGACATATTTCTGGAAAACCACAAATTACCAAAACTGGAACAGGAAGAAATAGAAAACCTGAGCAGGCCAATTACCAGGGAAGAAATTGAAGCAGTTATCAAAAACCTACCAAGACACAAAAGTCCAGGACCACATGGCTTCCTAGGGGGAATTCTATCAAATGTTTAAAGAAGAAATAATACCTATTCTACTAAAGCTGTTCTAAAGGATAGAAAGGGATGGAATACTTCCAACCTCTTTACATGAGGCCAGTATCACCTTAATTCCAAAACCAGACAAAGATCCCCCTTAAAGGAGAATTATAGATCAATATCCCTGATGAATACAGATGCAAAAATTCTCAACAAGATACTAGCCAAGAGGATCCAACAGTACATTAAGATTATTCACCATGACCAAGTGGGATATATCTCTGGGATGCAAGGTTGGTTTAACACTCATAAAACAATAAACATGATAGATCATATCAACAAGAGAAAAAACAAGAACCATATGATCCTCTCAATAGCTGCAGGGAAAGCATTTCACAAAATACATCATCCATTACTTACCAAAAGTCTGCAGAGTGTAGGGATAGAGAGAACATTCTTCAGCATCTTAAAAGCCATCTACAAAAAGCCCACAGCAAATATCATTCTCAATGGGGAAACACTGATAGCCTTTCCCCTAAGATCAGGAACACGACACGGATGTCCACTCTCACCACTGCTATTCAATATAGTACTAGAAGTCCTAGTCTCAGCAATCAGACAACAAGAAGAAACAAAAAGAAATAAATGGCATTCAAATTGGCAAAGAAGTCAAACACTCCCTCTTTTCAGATGGCATGATACTGTACATAGAAAACCCAAAAGACTCCACCCCAAGATTGCTAGAACTCATACAGCAATTTGGCAGTGTGGCAGGATACAAAATCAATGCCCAGAAGTCAGTGGCATTTCTATACACTAACAATGAGACTGAAGAAAGAGAAATTAAGGAGTCAATCCCATTTACAATTGCACCCCAAAGCATAAGATACCTAGGAATAAACCTAGCCAAAGAGGTAAAGGAACTATACCCTAAAAACTACAGAACACTTCTGAAAGAAATTGAGGAAGATGCAAAGAGATGGAAAAATATTCCATTCTCATGGATTGGAAGAATTAATATTGTGAAAATGTTCTATGCTACCCAGGGCAATTTACACGTTCAATGAAATCCCTATCAAAATACCATGGACTCTCTTCAGAGAGTTGGAACAAATCATCTTAAGATTTGTGTGGAATCAGAAAAGACCCCAAATAGTCAGGGAAATATTGAAAAAGAAAAGCAGAGCTGAGGAACCACAATGCCGGATTTCCAGTTGTACTACAAAGCTGTGGTCATCAAGACAGTGTGGTACTGGCACATAGATCAATGGAACAGAATAGAGAATCCAGAAATGGGCCCTCAACTCTATGGTCAACTAATAAATTCGACAAAGCAGGAAAGACTATCCACTGGAAAAAGGACAGCCTCTTCAATAAATGGTGCTGGGTAAATTGGACATCCACATGCAGAAGAATGAAACTAGACCACTCTCTTTCACCATACACAAAGATAAACTCAAAATGGATGAAGAAGACAAGAATCCATCAAAATCCTAAAGGAGAACACAGGCAACACCCTTTTCGAACTTGGCCACGGCAACCTCTTGCAAGATACATCTATGAAGTCAAGGGAAACAAAAGCAAAAATGAATTATTGGGACTTAATCAAGATAAAAATCTTCTGCACAGCAAAAGAAACAGTCAACAAAACTAAAAGACAACCTACAGAATGGGAGAAGATATTTGCAAGTGAAATATCAGATAAACGGCTAAGTATCCAAGATCTATAAAGAACTTATTAAACTCAACACCCAAGAAACAAACAATCTAATCATTAAATGGGCAAAAGACAAGAACAGTAATTTCACAGAGGAAGACATAGACATGCTCAACAAGCACATGAGAAAATGCTCCGCAACACTGGCCATCAGGGAAATACAAATCAAAACCACTATGAGATACCACCTCACACCAGTGAAAATGGTGAAAATTAACAAGATGGGAAACAACAAATATTGGAGAGGATGTGGAGAAAGGGGAACCCTCTCGCATTGTTAGTTGGAATGTGAACTGGTGCAGCCACTCTGGAAAACTGTGTGGAGATTCCACAAAAAATTAAAAATAGATCAACCCAGCAATTGCACTACTGAGGATTTACCCCAAAGATACAGATGCAGTGAAATGGCAAGACACCTGCACCCCAATGTTTATAGCAGCAATGTCCACAATAGCCAAACTGTGGAAGGAGCCTCAGTGTCTATCGAAAGATGAGTGGATAAAGATGTGGTCTATGTATACAATGGAATATTACTTAGCCATTAGAAACAATGAATACCCACCTTTTGCTTCCATGTGGATGGAACTGGAAGGTATTATGCTGAATGAAGTAAGTGAATCGGAGAAGGACAAACATATGGTTTCACTCATATGGGGAATATAAAAAATAGTTAAAGGGAACATAAGGGAACGGAGAGAAAATGAGGTGGAAAAATCAGAGAGGGTGACAAAACATGAGAGACTTCTGTGGGAAATGAACAAGGGGTAGTGGAAGGGGAGGTGGGTGGGTGGATGGGGTGATTGGGTGATGGGCACTGAGGGGGGCACTTGATGGGATGAGCACTGGGTGTTATACTGTATATTGGTAAATCAAACTATAATAAAAATATACAAAAAATACTAATTTTTAAAATACATGTATTTTATTTGTATTAACATATCAAAGCAGAAAGGAGAGGCAAAATATCCAAGCCAGCTCCTACTGTGATATGCTATTCATGAAAACTCTCTGTATACCTTTATTTTGTTTTAAAACCTTCATTAAAACAACTGTTAGAATTATTCCAATGTACATTTAGACACATTTCCAATATATGCTAACATTTGGTTTAGGTCACTTAAAATTTTTTTTCAGAGCACACTATAATCGTTAAATCTATGTATAAAATTAGCCAGAATATGCTTATCAGTGTGGGTAGATATATATGTAAGACATATTCTCTTCTATTCCATAGATTATTTTTTCATTATTATGAAGATGTCCTTTGAAACACAAATTTTTTTAAATTGATGGAGCCTAGTTTACCTAGTTTTCCCCATAATCACTTATGTTTTCAGTATTATCTAAAAGGAACGATGAAGTTTTACTCTTATGTTTTCTTCTAAGAATCTTGGATTTTTGGTTCTTATTTTTAGGTCTATAATCTATTTTGAGTTATTTCTTATGTCGTTTGAGGTAGGGCTCCAACTTTCTTCTTTCACATGTATATAGCTATTGTCCCAGAACCATTTGCTGAACAATCTGTTCTTTCTTTCCATTGAGTTTTCTTCACACTTTTATCAAAAACCAGTCACCCATAAAAAAAGAGGCCACTTTGATGGGAAAATGCTGGTAGGGCTTAAGACCATTGATAGAATAATCCTAAAGGGCTTTGACACGCTTTTGATGGGTACGTAACAAAAAGTGAGAAAAAGCGCTATTAGAAGTTAGAGTCGGTTGTTATGACCTGGCAGAAAGTTTAGTAACATTGTCACCTGTGGTAGCATAGAAAATGTACTTAATGAACTGGACATCTAGCTAAAAGGCATTTCCAGGCTAAGTGTTGAAACTGCTACTTGTCTCCTATTTGACAATGAAAAATTAATTAAGAGGGAAAGAGATTATGTGGTGAACAAATGGTTAGATAGAGCTGAAATTTGCTAGTTTTGAAATAAAACTGCTTCTTATTCTCAGAATCTCCAGATGGCAAACATTTTTCAAATTCAGAAAATAGCTTTCTGGTGAGGCACCTGGGTGGCTCAGTCAGTTAAGCATCAGACTTTTGGTCTCAGCTTGGGTCTGATGTCAGGTTCGTGAGTTCAGGCCCTACATTGGCCTCCACACTGGGCATGAAACCTACTAAAAAAACAAACACCAAAAAACTAGCTTCCTAGCAAGCACAAATCCAGGACACTGTAAGGAAGACAATCTACAGACAGAGCCAAGAGAGTATGACTATGAAATTCTTTTTTAAGACCTAAGAAAGACTTAAATTAATGCCTCAGACTTTTCTAAAAGACAAAATGCCCTCTAGGGATTTTAAGTGTGTTCCTTGCAGATCCTGTCAAATACTAGGGCTTCTAAGAGATCTTAAGATCATTGCCCTATATAGCCTTTCAGTGAGTCCAAGGTAGATTAGGGTTTATCTCAAAGAAATTTGAGAATGGGGTTTTCACCAATGACATAAACACAAATAAAATTCACAGAACTCTACAAAATATTTAAGGGAATTGTATCACTGGAAACACTATCACATTGGACTAAAGGAGACAGACATGATACCAAATGAAAATAGGCTTTTAGATACCTGAACTTCGATGGACATGAATTGTATTTAGAATAATACACAGCTAAAATAAAAGCTCAAGGCTCTTTTGGTGGGAAATGAAACAGTATTCCAAGGGCAGATATTAAGATTTCAGAGGATGCAGCCAAGACTTGTACAAAATTATTATCAAGAAGTATCAAGAACTGGCAACATGTGTTTGAATGCTTTTCAGACTTTCTGTGGACCACTGGCCTCCCATTTTCATGCTTAATGAATGCCAGTGTCTTTAGTAGTTGTGTTATGCCTGCTCCACCATTGTATTTTGGATATTTGGAGACAGGTTACTTCTTAGTTCATGAATCTTCAGATGGAAAGGAAGAAAGTCATCTATGTTTGGACCTGATTTAGGTTACAAAAACCTGGACCTCAAATCTGAACCCAATGGCACCACAGGCGCAAATTTAGGTGGCTACAGCAGGGCTGTTTTGCTTACAGGAGAATGTAAATTATTTGTGGCCAGAAGGAAGATTATGTTGGATTTAAAGTATGTCTGCCAAGTTTTGACACTTTTTGTCATGAAAAGGAGTCTAATTCCTTCTCCCTTGAATATGAGCGGGCATTGGTGACTTACTTCTGATGAAAAGCATGCAACGAAATTGATGTTACATAATTTCTGAGATTTGGTGATAGAGTTTTCCACCTGTATTTCTCTCTTAGGATGAGTGCTCTAGGAACCCGGTCACCATGCAATGATGGAAGTCCAGGCCACATGGACAAGCACATGTCATTGTCTGGCTGGTACATCAATTGAAATCCTGCCTAATAGCATCGACCATCAACTATGGAACTGATGTAGCCTTCTAGATGACTTTGGTTACAGCAACCATCTAACTGCAATATCATGGACAGAGCTCAAGAAAGAACTAATTTGCTGAGACCAGTCAACACTCAGAACCATGACAGATTAAAAAAAAAAAAAAAAAAAGACTTTTTAAATTTAACTTCACTAAATTTGGGATGGTTTTGGATGCATTAACGGATAACTAGAACTCCTTTAATATTATGTTTTCTATGGAATTTTGCACAACACATATCTTCCCTCCCTCTCTCCATACATATATGTAGTGTCTGTTCATCCAGGTGAGTGCATGGGTGTGTGTCTATACAGGCACATACACACACTTATTTGCTTACTTATTTTAATCTTACAAAAGCTTAATTTTTAAAAAGATTTTATTTATTTATTCATGAGAAACACAGAGAAAGAGGCAGAGACATAGAGGGAGAAGCGGACTCCCACCAGGGAATCCAATGCTGGTCTCTTTCCCAGGACCCTGGGATCATGACCTGAGTGAGCCAAAGGCAGATGCTCAACCACTGAACCACTCAGGTGCCCCTAAAAGTCTAAATTTCTATGAGGTCACAAGTTTTCCTTTACAGTTTCTGCTCTTTGTGTTCTGCTTTAATAAATCTTGATCATTTCAAGACTGTAAATAAAGTCATGTGCCATTTTTTCTAGTATTATATTTTATTCTAATGGTTAAACCATTGACCCATCTGGAATCTATTTTGTTATAAGACATTCGGTAAGGATCAGGATTTTTTTTAACTGACAAGCCAACATTTACTGAATAGTTTTATTCCTTCAAGTATTTAGAATATAAACCATGAATTTAGAAGCACCTGTATAGTTCCATGAAGTAAAATATTCTTACCAATTCTTTGTTGCTTCACATTATATTATTATTACTCAATTCTTTCTTGTAAGGCTTTACTCTTGGAAAACTGTGTGAGAAAAATTTTAAGTTGGAAGCTACTTTTCTACATTTTAGAGTGAATAAAGGATTTAAGCATAGTTAGGGTATTAACCTTGTTAGAAAACTTTGAAGCCTTGTCACTGTAGAAAGTAAATGAGAGGAAAACCACTTAGGGAATAAAAATGAAAACCGGTATTAAGAAACAGAAAGTAGTATTACCTGCTCAGAAATGAAAAGATTTCTTTCTTTTTTTAAAAAAAATTATTTACTTATTCATGAGAGACACACAGAGAGAGAGAGAGAGAGGTAGAGACACAGGCAGAGGGAGAAGCAGGCTCCATGCAGGGAGCCCAACCTGGGACTCTATCCTGGGTCTCCAGGATCAGGCCCTGGGCTGAAGGTGGCACTAAACTGCTGAGCCACCCGGGCTGCCCAAAAAGCTTTCTAATAAAATTAATGAAGCTTCAGATTCATAGACATTCACTTACACAGGCCCTTCCAAGGCCCTAGGTTGGGCCCTAGCAATGAGTTCATACATCGTTTTTATACAACTTGCAGTTTCTTTTGCACTTCTATTTCCCGTCTTTTATACTTTCCCTGAGATCAGACAACATTGGAGTGGCCTTGCCAATACGAGGATCTGGCTAAAAGAAAGTTATTAGAAATCGCATTTAATATGGGCTTAGTAGAGTATATTTATATGGTTTGTGGTTACATGGTATAAAGGTAAGTTATTGCTAATTGTTCTGGTGTTGAAATTGCTTCTGAGCATATTCTGCCTACATCATGTGCCTATTCTCCCAGCACTGTGATACAAAGATATGTGGCCAAAGAGATAAGTGTTTTTTTTAAATATTTGAGAAAGTATGTGATAAAGTGTATTTTGCTATTATTAAAATAATATGAAGTACATTTATTCTTAAAAGAAAACATGTCCAAATATTGAATTGTCTATATCTCTATATTTTTGTCATGTACATATCCTAATTTTTCAATAAATATACATTATATATTTTTAAGATTTTATTTATTTATTCATGAGAGACACACAGAGAGAGGCAGAGACATAGGCAAAGGGAGAAGCAAGATCCCTGCGGGGACCCTGATGCAGGACTTGATCCCAAGATCCTGTATCACGCCTTGAATCAAAGGCAAACTCAACTACTGAGCCACCAGGTGTCCCTATGTGTTATATTTTTAAGCAGAAGAAAAACAAGGACTTTTTGAGACAATCTTTAGTTCTTATTGTTAGACTTTCATATTTCAACTCTACTAGGAATTATAAACTAGACTTACATTCTTCTTTATGTTGCAGTGCTGTAACCATTTATAAATGGTTTATTAGGTTTGTGGGGTTGAAGGATGGAAATTACAGAGAGTTTGAGACAACCTCGAAGTTAGAAGGCACAGTCCTCAAGATTCTCCTCATTTCTGACATCAACTATAAATTTGGGGGATTCCTCAAGCCAACTTTGGGTTTGATAATTCGCTGTAAGGACTCACAGAACTCACTGAAGGCAATTATGTTCATGGTTATGGTTTACTACAGGGAAAGAAGACGGATTAAAATCAGCTGAGGAAAGAAGTACATTGGGTAGAGTCTGAGACATTACCAAACCATGGAGCTTCCATTGTCCTCTCCCTATTGAATTGGGATACATTACTCCTCTAGCATTAACTTGTGACAATAGGTATAGAAACCAACCAGGAGAACTTGTTCAAGGCCCAGTGTTCAGAGTTTTTACTGAGAATTGATTATGTGGCCATAATTGATTGTGCACATGATAAATTGTAAGTCTCCAGGTCAACTAATACCACTGACCCAAAGACCTGCTTCACATTGTTGGCCCTTCTGGAATTGTCAGCCCTCAAACTCAATCAAATTGTTAGACTATCTAGTATTGCCAAATTCCCTAGGCAAAGAGTAGACCCTAGATATTACTTCCCAGAAGCTTTGGGCAAGGCCAAATTCTTTGCACAGGGACTAAGCTGATCAATAATGTAGTGATTTGCCATGTATCCCAAACAGTATGGTATTTTATTTCTGATCTAGTCTTCAGTATTTGCTGATATAGAGGAACACCAAAATGTGAATGGATTAAAATTTTTGACAGATGAGGTAAAGCTTTAAAAAAAAGAAACCTTCCAAAGTCAGTGTTTTATTAATTAGACTACTTGTTTCATAATTAAGAACCTTTACAGCTAATTCCCAAGGTTGATTGTTCACTTTCATTGAGAAAAAAAAATCTATTCCATGGATAAAGGGGTTGTCCATTAAACATGCAAGATTTATTTAACCTAAAATATGTTTGGATGTTATGGCATACATGATTAAATAACATCAACGTTTATTTAAATATTTGCTTCATGTATGTTTGTAAACCTAGTAAACCATGTATACTTCATATCATTGGCAAAAAACTGGGCAGTAGGCGAAATAATTACATTGCTCACAACATTATGGCTTCTACATAAATGGACAGGGACTTAAATCTAAAGCACAGAAAGCCCATGCATTCAATATATGGGAGGATAAGCCTCACACATAGCACCCTAACCCCAGATCAGAGTTTTCATATTGGACCATGTCCTTTTAAATACATATGTAGATTCTTTGTATTGAGTTATCTTTAGTGTAGCATTTTTATTATTATGATTTATTATAGCATCTTCATTGTTCTTTTTTCTTTTTTTAAAAAAAGATTTTATTTATTTATTCATGAAAGACACACACAGAGAGAGAAAGAGAGGCAGAGACACAGGCAGAGGGTGAAGCAGGCTCCATGCAGGGATCTTGACATGGGACTCGATCCCGGGTCTCCAGGATCACGCCCTGGGCTGAAGGCGGTGCTTAATTGCTGAGCCACCCCGGATGCCCAGTATCTTCATTCGTCTTTAATAGAAATTATATCTTTAGATAGCATTACTTTAATATTTATCTAAAATCTACACATCAATTACTTACTATATAAAACTGATTAAGGTAGAAGTATGAAACCTAAACGAGTAAACAAGTAAAAATTTACAAACAAAATTCAATCAAATTCTAATGCACATATTTATGTGTTACTTCTCCCTCTTTTAGGAGGAACTCATGCTATACTACCAAAGCAAGAAGGTAACTGTATATACTCAGTTCCCATATTAAAAAAAAAAAATTTCCCCCCAAAAGAATAATCAAAATGAAATGTCATCCAAAAAAGAAAATGCATTAGACCCCTAGGACTAAACATTTAAAATCATTTGACTATACTTATATTCAGACAATGTGAATTTGACGAAAGATAAGGGAACTGTTGTGAAACAGGTACATGAGAGACAGGCAGCATGACCACTCATTAGCCATAACAATAGACACAATCAGCTAACTGAAGAAAAGTCAGCCATAACCATGACTCTCTTTTACTACTCAACTCTAGGAAAATATCAAGTTGCTCATCTAGGCTATCAAAAATTTTGAGATTACAGTTCTGTGTGAAGTTACTAAGAGACACAAGTGAAAATGACTGTTCTTCATCAGTGGAAGCTCCACACCTCATTGAGAATCCAAGTGGGAACATGATCTCTTAATTACAATACACCTTCAAACACCAAGTGATGAGACACTACATAATGACTCAGCGATTAGCAATGTAGATGGTTCCAGCAGCAGGAGAAGACATCCAGAGTGCATGTCAGTATTAGTATATTTGTATTTTTTTTGTATATTTGTATTAATATATTAGACTCCAATTATCTTCTTCCAGAACGAAGTCCAGGTTTAGCTCTTTGTGAAATGGTTGTATTGTGATATTAAAGAAGGAAAGAGTGTGCTGCATTGAACTGATACATAGGACTATTCTTTCCAGTCTTTGAAGGCAGAAGACACTGTAATTTGATTGTCTTGTGTTAATTCCAACTACATAAAGTCTGCCTTGATGCATATCTAATCAACAAGTACAAGTATATATTGCTTTATTGTGCTTCATTGGATTATATTTCACAGATATTACATTTTTTTATAAATTAGTTTGTGGCAACTCTGTGTTGAGTAAGTTTATTGGTGCCATTTTTCCAATAGCATTTGCTCACTTTTGTCTCTGTGTCACATTTTGGTAATTCCTGTGATATTGAAAACTTTTTCATTATTATTATATTTCTTATTGTGATCTGTGATCAGTGATTATGATAGCCTGAAAGCTCAGATGATGGTTAGCATCTTCTAGCAATATTTTTAAAGTGTGTACTTTTTTTTAGACAAAGTGCCATTGGACACTTAATAGTATAGGGTACACATAGGACACTATAGTAAAATATAGTGTAAACATAACTTTAATATGCACTGGGAAGCCAAAAAACTCATTTGAATCACTTTATTACAATATTCAATTTGTCACAGTGGTCTGGAACTGATCTCCCAATATCTCTGAGATATGCCTGTACAGAATATTGTAGACTTCTTACATAGGGATTGTAGAATAGGAAAAAGAAACCATAGAAGAAAGAATTCTTCACAGTCAAAGCTGAATCATGAAGTCAAAATATGTTTACCTGCCTCCTTTCTAAAGACTCCTAGAAAATGATCTCTCCCACTCATCTTCAAATTTATTTTTCCAGATTATGCATTACTAGTTTTAGCCATCCATATTTGTCATTTCTATTTTTTTCTTAATATGCACAGCTAAATGGTGGCATGCTGGAACCAGCTAATATTGGCTGACAAAAGCTGATTGTGTGCATGTCCCCATCTTCATCTTCACTGATATGACATTGGTGACTGAAATTGATGACGAAGTATTTACACCACAGAAGTCAGTAAACACTGAAGTTGTGCCTTTCCTCTCTCTGCCCCTGCTCCCCAATGAACAGGTTGTTAAACATTTACCAACACACCACTGCAGTAATGTATATTCATTCAAACATTTATTATTATGGATCACACAATTTGCCAAAAACAAGTGACAAAACAGTGAGCCAAATAGACATGGTCCTTGTTTCCACAGCTTTTAACAGCCTTATGTAATTGCCATGCTCCTTTCTTGTCTTATTCCTTGCCTTCACCTACATATGTCCTACTTACTCTTTAAGCCTTCTCTATTTTACCAGTATCTCCCTTTCCCAAATTTGTATTGCACTTATCAAAGTAATAAATTTAGCAAATAAGGAAAACCTGATTTTCCTTGTATCATCTTCATGACTATATTTCAGGCTACCTCAAATCAGACAAGTTTTAGACTTTTTTTGCAAGGTTGGCTAAGCATGACGCACACTGTGGGTGTCAGGAGTTGGAAGGTAGGGGAAAAATCAAGTTTTTGGAATTGATGAAGGGTAATGCTTTCAACATTTAAATAGAATAGTGTGGCTTGGGCAGCCCAGGTGGCTCAGTAGTTTAGCACCACCTTCAGCCCAGGGCCTGATCATGGAGCCTGCTTTTCCCTCTGCCTGTGTCTCTGCCTCTCTCTCTCTCTCTCTCTCTCTCTCTCTGTGTGTGTGTGTGTGTGTGTCTCTCATGAATAAATAAAAATCTTAAAACAAAAAAAGAATAGTGTGGCTTATGCATTTTCCACAGGGTCCCATCTAATTCTGACAAGGCTCAAGAAAGGAATATAAATGGAGAATCCCAGTATGGCTCTCACAATTTCTTCTGGCCCTCTGACTTTGTCCTGCAACTGCGAGGGGCCCCAGGCATAAATATGATAGGGTGACCAACCTTTCCATTTTGCCCAGGACTAAGGACTTTTGGAGGATACAGGACTTCAGTTCTAAAATTGGTACAATTCCAGCAAGGCATGATTACTCACTTCTTGGATTAAGAAAAAAAAGATTATGCAAACAGTCCCTGATAACACAACATCTGTCGGTCAGAGAATTCTAGGGTTTTGAAAACCTAAAGCATGACCTAGATAAGTGCCAATGACTGAGATGGCACATGAATTCTGGCTATATTCGTTTTACCTCACAGACTCCTTTCCGCCAGAATGATGATATATTCTAGGCATGCAGTAATAGAAACAGATGCAAACATGTTTATAAAGTTAAAGATATTCAAAGCATGTTGAAACTATCCTCATTTTTTTTTCTTTGGTCTTGCAAAGCCCTCCTTCCTGATCTCCCTGCATCCATTTTTTGTCCCTTCCAGTCAATTGACAATATTTTATACAAGAGTGATATTGACCATGTTACATACAACCAGAGCGATAAAACCTGTTGAAAGCTCTTCAATGGTCTTAAAAGAACAGAATCCCTAATTTGGTAAAATGGACCTTGCATGACACACAAGGCCCCCTCATACACACGCTATATTCATAAATGTGCCACTCACCCCCTTACTCATAGTTATACTGGCCTTACTTTAGTTACTTAAATGGTTCAGGTTCTTGCCTGCTTCAGGGACTTTGCATATGCCAAGCCCTGTGTGACATACATAGCCACTGTATGAAATCTCTTTCCTGATCAAGTTGTTCCTGTCCATTTCTCAGACTAGCTCAGGGCTTCATCCCAGGCTCTCAGGGCTCACTCTGCTTCTCCTTTTTGGCACATTTTGTACTTAGTAATAAGATGACATATTTGAGGAGCATTCAAATCCTCTCCTACACTTGTAAGATCAGTGTGAGCAATACAACCTTCCTTGCAGCTTTCTCTCCATAATCAGGCTTATACAGTAAATAGGACCTATTTAAGAAAAATGTGAAGGTAGAAATAAACAAAGAAAGGAGACACAAGCAAGCTTTAATATAATATGGAAAAGTTCTCTAAATTGGGAGTTTTAATATTTCTTTCCTGATATGGATATTTTGTAAAATACCACTCACTTTAAGGATAGAAATCATTTTGTTACAGCTTATTTGTTTCCTTTATTCTATTTTATTTTTTATTTTATTTTATTTTACTTTATTTTATTTTAAGTAGGTGCCAGGCTGGGTGTGGAGCCCAACATGGGACTTGAACTCACAACCCTGAGATCAAGACCTGGGCTGAAACCAAGAGTCAGATGCTTAAATGACTGAACCACCAGGCACCTCTATTCGTGTCCTTTTTAAAGAGAAAGCATGAGTAGAGTATATTCACATTGGAAGGACTTTGTTCCATGATGTCATGGATTTGTGAAATAGCACTAAGAGATCAAAACAAAACTACAAAAATTCAGGTAGGGATTATAGAGTATTTGCAAATTCTCTTTCTCTCATTTTCCTCCTTCCCACATTATGATCCCAATCATAATAGTTTTTTTTTTAATCTCTTATCATAAAGGGGAAAAAGGATTAAAACTGATTCTCAGGTGTAAAAGATTAATAAAGCATAAATAGTTAATCTTCTATAGCTTCTAGCAATTGTAACCCTTGAAAATGAAAATAGCCTTAAGTTGAAAAATTCAGTTAATATTTCAATTTTGTGGATGCCGTTTTGCTAATAAGTTCATTCTATATGGCCAAATAAAACTCCAAAATTTAATGTTTCTAAAGCAATTATCAAGCAACATATGCAACAGGTGTCTGTCCCCACTCTAATCTCTTTTTTTGAACCTTATCAGACAGCCTATGCCAAGAAACCACTTTATGTAGAAAAGAAAACCACATACTCCTTGAGAAATAGCAATTGATCTATAAATAGTGGGAAATAGAGTTCCGGAAGATGAATTATTTAGACAAACTAGAAACAAAGGATATTGCACAGCCGGAGGCAGCTTCCTTATTTAAACTCTACAAAAGTCGGTCTTTTATACCTATAACCAAGCCTAGGGCAAAAGATCCACGCCCAGGAGGGACGGCGGGAAGACAAGTTTCTCCGGCTGCTGTGGCAAAGCCCAACTCGTCACGCCGCAAGCCCGGGGAAACTACACCGAGCCACTCTCCGCTCTGCGCATGTGCCAAGTTGTACTCACAAAGCAATAGAGTTGCTGTGTCTACGGTGGGGACGTCCTGAAAGAGCGTCTCCACGTCGTCATCAGGACTCTATGGTTCCCACGTGGGAAGAGAGGCGCTGGAAGTAAGGCGCATGCGCAGACGGCGGGGGGCGGGGCGCGCGCCTCTTTCTCTTCGACGCGGGCCGAGGTTCCTGGTGTCGCCATGGGCCGCCGACCAGCGCGCTGTTACCGGTATTGTAAAAACAAGCCGTATCCAAAGTCTCGTTTCTGCCGAGGAGTCCCGGATGCCAAGATCCGCATCTTTGACCTGGGTCGGAAGAAGGCAAAAGTGGATGAGTTCCCACTGTGCGGCCACATGGTGTCTGATGAATACGAGCAGCTCTCCTCTGAAGCCCTGGAGGCCGCTCGAATCTGTGCCAACAAGTACATGGTGAAGAGTTGTGGCAAGGATGGCTTTCACATCCGAGTGCGGCTCCATCCCTTCCATGTCATCCGCATCAACAAGATGCTGTCCTGCGCCGGGGCTGACAGGCTCCAGACAGGCATGCGAGGTGCATTTGGGAAGCCGCAGGGCACGGTGGCCAGAGTCCACATTGGCCAAGTCATCATGTCCGTCCGCACCAAGCTTCAGAATAAGGAACACGTGATTGAAGCCCTGCGCAGGGCCAAGTTCAAGTTCCCTGGCCGCCAGAAGATCCATATCTCCAAGAAGTGGGGCTTTACCAAGTTTAATGCTAACGAATTTGAAGACAAAGTGGCTAAGAAGCGCCTCATCCCTGACGGCTGTGGAGTCAAATACGTTCCCAGTCGTGGCTCTCTGGACACGTGGAGAGCTCTGCACTCCTGAACTCTTTGGCAGCATTGACTCCTTTGCCCATGCTGGTCTCTCCGACAAGCTCACTTGATAAATTTTATTTACTGACAAAATATAAATATTTTTAAACATTCTGTTAAATAGTTTAAAATTGTTTATCCAGTTTTCAGAATATAGACTCTGAGAGAAATAATTTTTCTATTAAAGCAGAGTTCTTAACCGCACATGATAATTCCCTTCAAGTGCGAATGAAACAGTCTGTATGTGATTTATGGAGAAAGTTATTGCAGTTCTAATCCAAACACTTTTAACCTGGGGCAGTAGGGAAATATGTCAAGAGTTTTGTTTTTAGCGAGGTCGTTAATTATGCAGCCATTGTTACCTTGAGAAAAAAACCTCAAGATTTGTAGAGAAAAAATCGTTATTGTTTATGGAAAATAAACAATAGGGATGAAAATAATGATAGGCATTAGCGATATTTCAACTACAATCTCTTTGAAACTAAAAAATCCATTCTTAAACTTGTTTCTAATGTTTTCCTTAAACATTTCTGCACATTGATTTTAGAATTTCACATCACCTCTGATTATCAGCCATTGGACAGCTGGTTATGACTGCAAAAGGTTTCCTCAGACAAGCCTTACATTATCTCACACTCAGGAGACCACAGTCCAATCCTTTCTTTATTACAGAAAGGTCTTAGGTTGACAACAGAGTTCACATAGCTTGTATCTGGGTCCCAGTAGAACCAACGAAAAAGAGAAAATGACACCAAATCAACTATCTGTGCTCTAAAAGGACCCTAGAGATAGTTTGCAGTCTGTAGATGCTTGCCCTACATTTAGAGTTACATTGATCATACAGGTGTTTTTGTTTGTTGCACTTTGTTTTGGAACCTACCTAAGCTAAAATTTCTGGGTCTGTATCACATTTTAAAATTCTGGTTCTTTAAATTATTTAGTTTTCTGAATCTCAATCTTGTCAACAATGCCCTCACTTTTTAAAAACTAACCATTTTCAGGGTCACTGAATGAAAGCAACAAAAGGAGTACTAAACAGTGTAGAGACATACGCTTATTAAAGTCTTTCCATTTACTTTAAAAAATTTTGCATCCTAAAAGTTTGCATCTGACAATACTAAAGGTTTGCATCTGACAATATTTTTTTTCAGGTTTGTGCTATAAGAGATGTCTTACTTGTATGTTTTCAAGCAAGGTTGCTGTATTAATCTATAATATTTTTCATATTATATATAAATGAGAACGATAATAAAATATACATAAATTATATACATGTATATTGTACATAGTATACAATATACTAAATAATACAAATATACAGAGAGGGTCTTCTGCCTAAGAGGCACTTTCCTTCATGCGTTTTCTTTGATGCTTTAAAACTCCTGAAGTTTTCTAGGAAATTAAGTCCTGTGCAATTCATAAATGAGAGTAGACATGAGCCAGATCTTCTGACTCCTATCCAGTCTTGTTTACTTTTTGCTACACTGTCTTTGGAAAATAAAAGCTCAAGCTCAAATCAAAATGTAAAACACAACAAAACAAACAGTCCCATAGTGTCTGTGTTAATATAACTAATGCAGTTTTGAAAATAATTCCATCTTCATTATTCATCCTTCTTTTTGATCTCAAACTTCTCAAACATCTTGACCTTCAAACTTGGAACTATGTATCCACTAAATTACAGGGAGGAAGCCAAGGATAAACCCATGAATGTCCTTGTCTGGTATAGACTGTTTATGCATATAGATATGTGGGTGAAAAGAAAAAGATAAAAAATTATTACATTAAAAACTGCTGGTAGGTGTCATTAAGGTATATTATTTGGTTTTTCCTACAATTTTCTATTATAAGCTATTATATAAATTTTATTTCTTTAATGTGGATAGAAGGACACTTTCACCTTCATTTTTTAAAACAAAAATCCTATTATATTTTCTAAGCCATGGTTTTGTTTTTTCAGCATTTTTCTGTTTTCTAGTCATTTTAGTTATTAACAAATTGATAAGAAGACAGTTGAGCTGAAGGATAATTTGATTATATTTTTTGCAGAGTTTGTCATTATTTCTAAATTTCTATTCAAAATGGAGAATTTAATTTGGGAACATATTATGTATTCATATATTCATGTACTACTGCAATGTAACAGAACTATCTGCCCTTTAAAAAAAAATACAAGTACAGTTAACTAAATTCAAATAAATATTGCCCTATAAAACTCTTTGATTTGGTTGATGGAGTCTCTAGGTTTTATGGAAAATACTGACTGAATCAGAAGATGATGAAAACTTCAATTGGACCATGCATCATCATCAATTTATTTTGAAAAGCACATTCCACAAATGGTCATTATATAAACCACTGTTTCTCCTCCCTTCAAAATATGCAATTATATTAAGCATATTTAGCCTGAAGTCCTTAATTTTTATAAAAATATGCGCTAGCTCTACCATGAATTGACTGTCACTAACTTTGGCAGGCATTTTATTTCCACTTTAGCAGCGTGGTACTGCCTACCTCAAAAAATTCAAGTAGGGCTTTCTGATTCTTAGGGTGTCACCACAGATCTAAGGATTATTTAGAGAGATTATTGGGAGATTATTTAGCCCCAATCATTCCCTGTCTTTATATTAATGACATAGGTTTGAGGTTTTTCTTAGAGTAATGAATTGGTTTCATAAAACTAACTACCTTTCTTTAAGTGATGCAGAAAATAATGAGTAAAGTCAAAGTGAATCAAATTACACTCTCAATTCAAAGTGAAGTCATCGCCATGTTAAGCAGTGGATAATAAGGGAAATTCTGGCATTAGGATGATAGGATTTGAATCTTAGTTTCTCCACATACTTGGGCAAATTACTTAGTATCACTATTAATTTTCTCAACTGTAAAAAAAAAAGTTTAGACACTATAGATTATAAATTTGTTTTTAGGATTGAATGAGATAATTCATTGAGAAAATGAACAGGATTGTGCCTTGCACATATTAAGTACACAAAATCAATGTTAATTTATTTTAATGTTCATGTTATCATTACCCCTTTTGTTCCTGCCTCACTGCTTCTCAGCATCTGATTTTTGCTGTTTGTAGTGTTACTATTTTTTCATGATCTATAACTTTAATATTCTATTTTGCAAACATATTCCCTCCAGTTTGTCTAATCTGAGTTCTATATTTAATTGGATTCAATATTCTGACTTGAGTCTTTGTTATTTTTTATCTTTAGTTTTGTAATTTCCACTTTTATATTATTCTAGTTGGCTGTCTCTTCTTGGAACTCCTTTTGAAAAATGTAATTGTACTCTACCCATTATCCTTTACCTATTACTCACTTATGGAGATTTGCTTTATTTCCTTTTTCTTCCCCACAGATTGGATTTTTTTTTTTTATCTACCTTACCTACTTTTTTCATTCAGTATTTATTTCTTCTTTCTTTTTTCTCCTCCTTTTTCTCAGTTTTTTCAAAAGAAAGTTCATATGACTATCGTGCCTTTATTTTTACAATGTTGATGTGTGATAATAGACTGTTCTGGCAAACCTTCTATTTAACCTGAAAGGTTGTAGGTAAATTTCTCTAGTCATGCTTTCACAACGTTTTTGTTATTTTTTTGTTTACTGAATCCTCTTTCTGGGTGCCATAGTTTGAGAGCTGGATTTTGCTACCAGCTCTTGCCTTGCTTCAGGATGAGAAGCTAGGGAAAGGAGGGAACTTGGAGTTAATTATAGCCTTTGATGGATGCTGGAGAATGCTGACCCCAAGCATGAGCCTCTTTGGTGTCAATTGGGGTTCCACCTGTCAATGGATTTTCATATGATTTTCCCTTGGGTAACTGTAAGTGAGACATTTTTAAGTCACATGTTATTTTAGGAATGTTTCTGGGAGTTTGGAGAGTTTTGAAAAGGTGCATTTCATAAATGGTCATTAAATAATGTACTATTTCTCCCCGTTCCTCAAGATATAGAATTATACTAAAACTATTTAGCAGGAGATCTTTACTTTTCTTTTATTTTTTAAAGCTCTGGGATATTCCATAGGGATACATCTTCATTTTATGACATTTTTTTTCTCCTAAATTCATAATATGCATATAACATGACCTTTTCCTTGGTGGCTTTTAGCTGTATTTCTTTTACTATATTATCCATTTCATTAGGTGGTGGCAAAGAGATTCTTTGATTCTGTTTTACTTCAGTTTATTCACCCAAAATCCTCTTAATGTTGTAGTAAAGATTATCTGTTTCTGAAACTTTAAAGTAATTCATGTAAAAAATATGCTTCCTCATGTTTGCAATAATTTCTAGTTATCCTTTATTGGTGTGGATCTCTAATAATTGTAATACATTGTTATAACTACCAAAATGATTTTTTAAAAAATATTTTATTTGTTTATTTGAGAGAGAGAGCACAAGCAGAGGGAAAAAGAGAAGCAGGTAGCCTGATGCAGAGCTCAATCCCAAGACTCCGAAATCATGACCTGAGCTAAAGGCAGAGACTTAACCTACTAAGCCACCCATGTACCCAAAATGAAGAATTTTTAATATAAATTCTAAAAACAACAATTTTGTGTTTGTGTCCATACAGAATCTTAATCATTCTTATTGTGTTATAAATAATTAATTCTGCATATTATAGAAGTTAAATAGGCTTCTGAGAGTAAATGGTCAAAAGATATTTTTGTGCTCCAAATATTTAAAGAATAGGACCATGTTTATAGTAGAAACGATCATATTTTGAGAATTATGTTACTAAACTCTTCAAGGGTCCTGTTCACGAAACTCTCTGTTGTCCCAAGTTGACTGGATCACTGGTAAAGAGAAATATAAGAGGTTGTGAAAGAGTACAGTGCCTTTTGGAAAGTGCAAGTTTCTTCAAGAAGCAACTATTTTTTCTCCTCCCTGGGTAGGTAGAGGGGAACAGGGGACAGTGCATTGATTTGTTAATAAATGGTGATTTTTCTTTTGCCTAAATGTTAAGAGTCATTGAATAAGAAAAACAACAAAAAGATGATGCTGGTAGTGGGGACAGGAAGGATATGCCAGAACTAAGATAAACAGTGTCAGGAGTCAGCCCTCATCCCCAGTCCCTGGCATATTAAAGATATGACTTAAATTTCCCTTACTGTGGTGCCATTCTAGTGCTTTAAGTTTAAGCAATATTGATGAGTCTATTCCCCCATTCCCAAGAGCATTGCTTATTGGGAAGGAGCTGTAGCAGCAAGAAACTATTTGGGCAAACTTATCCAGGAAAGAAAGAGCCATTATTTAGACAGATTTCCCTTAAGGGGACTAAATAGGGAGGGGAACTCCAGTACCCTCTAAAGAACTTGCAACAAGACCCCATGAGAATCAGCATTTGGGCACCAGATATCTTGAGGATCAGGAAGTAGTTACCATTATAAAGGGAATCAGCAACAGTTGAAAGGGAACCTGTTTCCTGGGACTTGGAGTCATTTAAACATAAAGAATATTGTCTATGCTCACTTTCTGTTTTCAATTATATCTATCAAATGGATCTATCTATCTATCTATCTATCTATCATCTATCATCTATCTATATCTTAGGGGACAGGGGAGGAAAAGACGGGAATAAGAGCAGATGATTTCTTCTCCCTGCTCTAAGAAGCTGAAACTACTAGTCTAGGCTACATTAAAGGAACAGACAGGAGGTTTGAATAGGATAGGTGACAATTTTAATAATTAAAAGTGAGAAGTTATGGATGAGACTTATATTTAGGAAACATGTTACTAAAAAACAACACAGGAAATGGAGCACAGGAAATTTTTATTTCTTGGAAAATAAAAGTTTCATATTCGTTTGAATATTTGTCCTGTCAAACCAGTTATATAATCATTTTAACGAAAAAATTCCACAAACCATTCTAGTAAATGCCTGAATTACCAAAACTTAGAAGACATTGACACTTCAAAGTCCCACTCAAAACTTTTATAACCACTTTCAAAAAGCCTCTTTACAACTTAACTGTGGACCCTCTACTTTTCTATCCCATATAAACACCTTAGATATAAGCATAATTTAAATTCTCATTACTGCAACTCATGTTCATGTGGTTCTAATCAAATTTTACATATATATCTCTCCAGTTGGTAGAGCTCTGATTTATACATACAATGGACTCCTTCAATTTATACCAATACTCTGTGATTGCACGCTGATGTTTGAGACAAAACTGGACTATTATTTTTTTTTAAAGATTTTATTTATTTATTCATGAGACACACAGAGAGAGAAAGATGGAGAGAGGGAGGCAGAGACAAGGGCAGAGGGAGAAGCAGGCTCCATGCAGGGAGCCAAATGTAGGACTCGATCCTGAGACTCCAGGATCACGCCCTGGGCTAAAGGCAGACGCTTAACCGCTGAGCCACCCAGGCATCCCACAAAACTGGATTATTGATGAAAATATAATTTTCACATATTTTTGAAGATATAAAAAAATTGAAATTATCAAAATATAACAGTCTATAAAGCCCAAACCTACTTTATCTAAAAGCAAAGTTGGGATTTTGGAAACATGATTTTTTTTTTTAAAGATTGTATTTATTTATTCATGAGAGACATAGAGAGATAGGCAGAGACACAGGCAGAGGGAGAAGCAGGCTCCATGCAGGGAGCCCAATGTGGAACTTGATCCCAGGACTCCAGGATCACACCCTGGGCCAAAGGCGGGCACTAAACCACTGAGCCACCCAGGGATCCCCTGGAAACCTGATTCTTAAGGGCTGCTTAATGACATATATACGTAGCAAATACTGTCAATATTTACTGAATTGTGAATTTGAGGTCTATAGACACTCCAATTTCAGAAAATCATTTGAGATTGCATAATAAATTTAAGAGGCTTTTGTCTTAAGACCCGATAATACCACTTTCAGGTATCTATGCTAGAAAACTCTGATCATATGGGCCAAGAGATGTATGTAAGAGCCCTCATGTCCTTGTTCTTAATAAAAAAAAAAGAAGAAAATGAATTTCCATAAAGAAGACAATGATTATATCTATTGGGGTAGCTTTACAATGGGAGAAATTATAAAGAAAGAAAATAAATAACCTACAGGTGCAGCCAACAACATACATATAAGTCTCAGAAACAAAATGTTGAGTGAAAAAAAGAAAATAAGACTCTAAAAACTCTTTTTAAAAGCTCAAAACAAGCAAAACTAGAGGAAATATTGTGTGTATACAAAGAAACAGAATAAATCTAGTTTTCTAAGGGAATGCTAAAGCACAAAAATAAAGGCCAGTGATTTATGGCTGGGACATAGCCTGCCAGGGGAGAAATAAGGATAGCCTTAGAGGGTACTCAGATTAGATGATATTTAATCATATTAGTGTTGTTCTAATTTATATTTTGGAGTATGATATTTATTTATTCACAATTCAGAATGGACAAATCTGTGGCAGACAGAACTTAAGGTAACCTTCTTGATTCCTACCTCCAGATGTATCTTGTCCACATATAATCTCTCCTTGAGTGTAGGTAGGACTTGTAACTTGCTTCTAACTAATAAAATATGGCAAAAGGGATAGAAAGTCACTAAGCGACTATGTTATAAAGCAAGTCCTTGTAGCTCATTACCTTTAGTTTGTCAGGGCTAATCTTGCAGCTTTCTCCTTCCATATAAATTTGATAAACAACTTGTCAAATCACCACACTCAACTGTGCTTTCAGAATTCCTAATATGATTTCTATTGAATTCATATTAACCCTAGAGAGTAATCTGATTAGAAATAACATCCTTATGAAAATGAGTCTTCCTGTCTATAAAGTAAATCTCTAAGTTTATTAAGTATCCCTTAATGTTTTCCAATATATTTTTATAATTTTCTGTTATTGTTTTGTACATCTTTTGCTAGACTTGCTTTTAGATGCCTTATGTTTTCGTTGACATTGAAATCATCTTATTTATTACATTTTAAGTGTACTCATAGACCTATCATCTGCTAATATTAACCTGTTTTGTATCTTGTTTTCCAATATTTGTATTTTAATACGTTTCTTCTTATTGTTGTACGAAAATCTTCGATATGATGTGAATAGAAATAGTAGGAGCAAATAATATTCTTAAATTAATCCTGAACTTAAAGGAATTGCCTCTAATTTCTCAATGTGTAAAGATGCTATTCCTGTGTATTTAACAGATACTCTTTATAGACTAATAGAAGCTTCACAAACATTCTTTTTGGCAAAAGCTAGTTTTTAAAATTTGTTTTATTTTCAAATCTAGAAGTTGAATATATTGAATGTCTTTGTGTATCAGATGACATTAAATTTTTCTATAGTAATATCTAAATAATATGTATTACAGTAATTTTTGTCATGATAAACCACCCTTGCATTCCTGGAACAAATCTAATTTGTTTGTGTAATTTTTTATACTCTGCTGAAATAAGTTTGCCATTTTACTATTATTATTGTATTGGTTTCAAGGACAATCTTGCCGCATATATAGAGTTAATATATATTCCCTTTTTTCTATTTTAGAAGAGACTGAAATCATTTTTCAGGAAGTTTTATTAGAACTCCCTTTTAACCATCAGAGCCTGATGGTTTTTGGTGTGTGTATGTGTGTGTGTTGGGAGAAGATTTTAACTATTGATTTAACTTATTTAATGATTATGGAAATATCTTGACTCTTTATATATTTTGTAGTATTTCTACTTTTATTTTTATTTTTAATCATTTGGCTGCTCTTCAGAGAACTGAAAATACCAAGTAGCAACATGACATAAACAGCAGAGGCACCAAATCTCTTGTCACAACAGAGCAAAGTAATGCAGTATTAGGCAGGAGGGAATGCAGAAACAGATGTTTAGAAGAAGAAATAGCTAAGGAAATACAAGTAGAAAACTTTCCATTTACAATAACCAATAACTGAAGGAAAGACACACTCAAATAAAAATACTCATATAAAAATCCCAAATAAGACCTCTCCATTGAGTCAGGTGTTAGAGCATGAAATCAATGATGCCACAAATCCACCATGAAAACCACTCATGGGCCATTCTCTACTGAATATTCATGGACTGCAGTGTGCCAGAAAGCATCATCAGAGAAGAGGATTGGGGCTCACTTCCTCCCACCAGTGTACAGCCACTTGGGAGTTTCAGGCCTAAATGGGCATCAGATACAGATGCCAGTGGGTCCCTTGTCTTCTATTATCAGTCTAAGGGCTGTGAATCCTGGTTGCTGTAACCTCTTCTTTCTATATATGTGATTGTAGAGATTCTACCTTTTTGTCAAATCTGGAAAATTCTCATATTATTTCTGCAGATACTGCTGTTCTAATTTCACTATTCTCTTTTTTCTGGAACTCAGATTAAATATATGTTAGATCTCTTTGTATCCTCCATGTCTCTTAACCTTTCTTTCGCCTCTCCATATCTGTTTCTTTGCAGGGCATTTGAATAATTTCTGTATATCTATTTTCCTGTTCATTGTTGTTTCTTTAGCTGATTTTGGTTTGTTGCTTAATCCACTCATGGAGATTTTAATTTCTGCAATTGCATTTTTTATTTTCAGAAGCTATACTTAGTTTCTTAAAAGAGCTACTTTTTTTCATTGCTCCTTTTCTCTCTTTTCTTTTCTTTTCCTTTTCTTTCTTTTCTTTTCTTTTCTTTTTTCTTTTCTTTCTTTCTTTCTTTCTTTCTTTCTTTCTTCTTTCTTTCTTTCTTTCTCTTTCTTTCTTTCTTTCTTTCTTTCTTTCTTTTCTTTTCTTTTCTTTTCTTTCTTTCTTTCTTTCTTCTTTCTTCTTTTCTTTCTTTTTCCACATTTCTTTTCCACATTTCCAATGTGGGGCTCCACCCCTTGACCTTGAGATCATTACCAGAGAAGAATCCAAGAGTTACATGCTTAACCGACTGAGCCACCCAGGTACCCTTCATTGCCCTTGTTCTTTAATATTTATTTCCTCATGATTTTTATATATTATTACTTTATAATTAATAATTTCACAGAATCTGAGATCATGGGTGGTTTTAAAATTGTTATTTGTGGTTTTGTTTCCATTCCTATTTTATAGTGGCTTGATTTCTTTTTTGTTTCATTTTTTTAAAATAATTCTTTTTTTATCGCTGGATTATCTTTTGCTTGAATTATTCTGTGGTATACCAAAGCATATGTTGGATATTTTTCTACCAGAGAGGACTTATAGTGGATTTTGCCTATTCCTTGGGATGTTACTATCCTGGAACCAATTTCTCTTGTCATGAGGTATCAAGAACATGGAGTTCTCAGGTTGAACTTTCTGTTTTTGCTCTGCACAAGGTCCTGTGAGGATTATGTATTGTTGTGTATTTGCTGGAAAATATACTCCTTTTGCATGTGCTAACCATTCACAGTTCTCTGCTCCAATTTTGACTTGCTATTGATTCTTCTGTTTTTGGTTCTTGGTGATTTCTTTATTTTCTAGTAATCTCAGGAATGCAGTTAAAGGTAAGAACAGGGATCCCTGGGTGGCGCAGCGGTTTGGCGCCTGCCTTTGGCCCAGGGCGCGATCCTGGAGACCCGGGATCGAATCCCACGTCGGGCTCCCGGTGCATGGAGCCTGCTTCTCCTTCTGCCTGTGTCTCTGCCTCTCTCTCTCTCTCTCTCTCTCTGCGTGACTATCATAAATAAATAAAAATTAAAAAAAATAAAAAAAAAGTAATAAAAAAAAAATAAAAAAAAAATAAAGGTAAGAACAGAGAGAATCTAGTTATATTTTAGTAGAAGGGTCACTTAAAATACATGGTCTTCCTTACTTAAGTGGAAGCCTTGTGATATTTTTTTTTATCTGATCTATGTCCTTTGAAAACTACCATGGTAACTTAACCCTCAAATCATATTAATATATACTGACTTCATAAATATTAGTCTTTCCAATGGCATTGCCCACTTCCAAAATTTACATATAAAATACTGTGCACAACATGATGGCTTTTTACTGCATTATCGTACATAAGCTGAAAACGTCTCCCAGAATTCCCTCCTTTGTAGGGTGCTTGATCATAAGGGAAATTTGCATGGGGTTTGAAAGGCAGAAGTGAAGCAACAAAAATTATAATCACAAAGTTGGTGCAGAGCCCCAGGCATCACTGTGGTTCATTAATGTTGTCATTGATCTGCTGACTCACCTCATTGATGGATGGCAGCAACCCAACATCAGTTCCTCCAGCTTCTTTTAGATCCTGCTTTTTACTTACTCTGAAACCCAGACCAGGCTTGTGTACAGCTTTGCTGAAATGCACAGGCTTTTGTTCAGTCAATTGTTAGAGTTTGATGCACTGACAGACCTGGATTCCAAATTGTCCATTGGATTAATTTGTCCTTGTGCCTTCCATTTGACCTGTGGAATCAAGTATATCCACATTTCTCTTTTGCTTCTAGGTTGTCCAATATGTTGACATATGCTTTTTCATAGTAGTCTCTTAGAGTCCTTTATATTTCTGTGGTGTCAGTTGTTACTTCTCCTTTTTCATTTCTGGTTTTATTAATTTGGGTCCTCTTTTTTTCTTGATGCATCTGGCTAAAGGTTTAGCAATTTTGTTTATCTTTTTTGAAGAACTACCTCCTGATTTTGCTGAACTTCGCTATCATGTTTTTAGTCTCTATTTCATTTATTTCCAAACCAATACTTATTGTTTCCTTCTTTCTACTAAATATCCATACTTCACTTTGCATTTAGATTTTTCCCCCCAAATGTCTGACTTTCTGATTCGTTGTGACTTCAGATCCACCACAAGGAGAAAGACAACAGTGTCCAGTAAATTTCTTCATTGTCCTTGGTTGGTGAGTTTTATCTGATCACCCACCACTATTTTCCCAGGGGCAACCCCGGTGGTCCAGCGGTTTAGTGCCACCTTCAGGCCAGGGTGTGATCCTGGAGACCCAGGATTGAGTCCCATGTTAGGCTCCCTGCATGGAGCCTGCTTCTCCCTTCTGCTGGTGTCTCTGCCTCTCTCTCTCTCTCTCTCTCTCTCTCTCTCTGTGTGTGTTTCTCATGAATAAATAAATAAAATTTAAAAAAAAAGGACTATTTTCCCAGCTACTACTATTCTTCTGCAAAGTCTAATTCCATAATACATTTCTTAGTGTATATTACTCTTTGTACTTCTCATCCCTAAACAAACTGTAGCTAATACAGAAATGATCATTAAAATCAGGAAAATATTGAAAATTATTTTGGTGTAGTTGTTGAAAAAAGCAAATGTTTTGGAATATATACTTTTTTTGGATCCTGGTTCTGCCCTCTACTTTCCCGTTCACCTTGAGCAATTTATTAAATGTTCAGAGGCTTAGTTGCTTAACCCTCAAAACAATCTCTACTATAAAATGATATTATGATAATGATAAAAACCTGCACTTAGCACAGTTTCTGGGACGTAGTACACTCTGAATGAATGTTATTTATTATTACCATCATTTATTGGTTTATTAGAACTTGAAAAGAGTTCACTGTATTACTAGCTATGTTCTTTAATGATGCTGGCTATGAAATGAAATCTAAATTGTACCTAGATTTAATCGCAGAATATCAAAGTTTGTTGATGATATCTTTAAAATTCATGTTTTAAATATACATGTACCTATTTTTTCTAAGCCAAACAATGATGAAGTATTTGAATCCAAGTGTGAAAATATTTAATAGCCATCATAGTCTGTATTCTCTGGTAGGTTAATTCTGATTTTCTACTGAAGACACATATAATTTCTATGAAATAACTATTGCAGCTTGTGCCATTTGGCCATATTTTAACTTTTTACTACCTGTAAATATATTGCTTAAAACATTTAGATAAAATTTTAATTATATAAGTGATTGTATGTATTAGAAAAGGAATATTAGAAAGTAATTATTTTTATAGAAGTATAAAAGGTAACAAAGTGATTTACTATTTCCAACTTATAAATTATACCAACATATTAGTATATATTATTTTAGATTTAATGAAATATGAAAAGTTATGATTAAGTTAGGGAAAGCATTTTTATCCATGATCATGCATTTTAAGAGGTATATTAAAATGTAAGAATGGATTGTATAAATTAAAGCCATAAAAAAGCATAGAGTTCCATTTATAAGATCATAAAGAGTGCTAGCCTATGCACTGTCTTCATTTTGGACTCAGCTCCACCCATGTAACTAACTTAGACAAAATTACAATAAGTCTTCATGCTAGATTCTTATTTGTAAACATCTTCTCCCTCTCTGTCTTTCTGTGCATATACGCACACACACACATTTATACACATATTTGAGATTATCAGCAAGTCAACAGTTTTGCAAATTTAGTAGTTTCATATTCCATTCCTTTAATCACATGCCAATCAGTTAAGAGAGTAAGAAAAAAATAATTACTTCTCTGGCTCAAAACCTTTTACATATGAACCATTTGTCTAAAAATTTGTAATATTTGACAAATTAAGCATTAAGTTTTGGACTTCAAGAACAAGAATTACTATACTGCTAAAATGTTACCATGTAATAAAAAAGAATTAGAAATTATTTATAGAATACCTGGTTAGGCTTACTCCTAACTGATTACAATAATGGACTTGAGTCTTACGCAAAATGCTATGTGAATAATATAATGAAGCTCATTTTAACCAGAAACTAATGCATGTTAAAACTTCATGAAAATATGAAGTAGATATGTGGAAGTTAAATTGTATTCTCTCTTAAGATGGATATGCTATTAGATCAAATACGTTCATTTTATTAGGTAAATCTGCATATTTTGAATACCTGTATGTAATGGGATGTAGCAGATTGATATAGAATGAAATCTGGGAATAGAATCATGGGACTGAGGTTCCAGTTCCATCTGAAAAGTAGAACACTATATAGAATATGGAGACAGGTAACACTTGGGAAGCAGGCATTATAATTGGTACACTTTTAAGAAAGATACAAGCATCTTTATAGGCTACCTCTTCTTGAACTATTCCAAAAAATAGAAGAGGAAGAAAAGCTTCCAAATTCATTATAAGAGGCCAGCATTAACCTGATACCAAAACCAGAGAAAGACACTGCAGAAAACACACAGCCCAATTTTTCTGAAGAAACTAGTTGCAAAAATCCTCAACAAAATATTAGCAAACCAAATCCAATAATACATTAAAATAATGACTTAGCATGATCTGGTGGGATTTATTCCTAGGATACAAGGGTGGTTCCATATTCACAAGTCAATCAACATGATACAGCATATCACCAAGAGAAATGGAAAAGAACATATTATCATTTCAATAGATGTAGAAAAAGCATTTGGCAAAGTATAACAACCATCCATAATATTAAACAAAACACTTAACAAAGTATGTTTAGAGGGAACTTACCTCAACATAATAAAGGCCATATATGAAAACCCACAGTGAACATTATCCTCAATGGAGAAAAATTGAGAGCTTTTCTCCTAAGGTCAGGAATAAGACTAGGGTGTCCACTTTTACCACTTTTATTCAACATAGCACTGGAAGTACTAGCCACATCAATCAGACAAGAAAAACAAAAGTTGATAAGCAAGAAATAAAACTTTCACTATTTGCAGATGAAATGACACTATATATAGAAAACACTAAAGACTCCATCAAAAAACTACTAGAACTAATAAATGAATTCAGTAAAGTCACAGCATACGAAATCAATATACAGAAATCTGTTGCATTGTTATATATATTTTAAGAAAACAGTCCCACTTACAATTGCACCAGAAATAATAAAATACCAGAAATAAACTTAACCTTGGAGGTGAACAACCCTACTCTGAAAACTATAAAACATTAATGAAAGAAATTAAAGATGACACAAATAAATGGAAAGATATTCCATGCTCATAGAGTGGAAGAACAAATATTTTTAAAATGTCCATATTATCCAAAGCAATCTACAGATTTAATGCAATCCCTATCAAAATACCAGTTTCATTTTTTCATACATGTAGAACAAATAATCTAAAAATTTGTATGGAACCACAAAAGACTCCAAATAGCCAAAACAATTTTGAAAAAAAAAAAAGAAGAAGAAAACTGAAGGGTCACAGACCCAGATTTCAAAATAGACTATAAACCTATAGTAATCAAAACAGTATTATACTGACACAAAAATAGACACATAAATCATAGAATAGAACAGAGAGCCCAGAAATGAACCTAAGATTATATGGGCAATTAATCTATGACAAAGCAGGAGAGACTATCCAGTGGGAAAAAGACAGCCTGTTGGTAAATGGTGTTCTAACAACTGGACAACTACACACAAAAGAATGACACTGGACTATTTTCTTACATCATATAAAACAAACAAACAAACTCATGAATGTGGGACCTGAAACCATAAAAATTCTGCAGGAGAGAAAAGGCAATAATTTCTCTGACATTGGCCATAGCAACATTTTTCTAGAAATGTCTCCTAAAGCAAGGGAAACAAGAGCAAATATAAACTATTGGGATTACATCAAAATAAAAAGTTTCTGCATGTCAGAGGAAATAGCCAATAAAACTAAAAGACAACAACTGAGTGGGAGAAAATATTTGCAAACAACATATCCAAGAATGGATTAGTATTTAAAATATATAAATAACTTATACAACTCAACACCAAAAAAACAAATAATCCAAATAAAAATGTGCAGAAGACATAAATAGGCATTTCTCCAGAGAAGACATACATATGGCCAACAGATACATGATAAGATGTTCATGATCATTCATCATCAGGAAAATGCAAATCAAAACCACAGTGAGATGTCACTTTACATCTATCAGAATGGCTAAAATAAAAAATACCAGAAACAAGTGTTGATGAGGATGTGGAAAACAAGAAAACCCTCAGGCATTATTGGTGGGGGTGCAAACTGGTACAGCCAACTGGAAAACAGTATGGAGTTTCCTCAAAAAATTAAAGATAGAAAAAAAAATTAAAGATAGAATTACCATATGATCAATAATTGCACTAGTGGGTATTTATCCAAAGAATATGAAAACACTAATTTGAAAAGGTATATGCAACTCTGTATTTATTGCAGCATTATTTACAATAGCCAAATTATGGAAGCAACCCAAGAGTCCATTGATAGATAAATGAATAAAGAAGAGGTGGTATACATGCACAATGTAATTTAATTCTGCCATAAAAAAATGCTAAATAAAATGTCAGTCATAAAAAGACAAATACCATATGATTTCACTCATATGTGAAATTTGGGAAACAAAAAAAAACAAACCACAAAAAAAGGGACAAACCATAAAACAGACTCTATACTACAGAGAAAAAACTGTTGGTTACTAGAGGGGAAGTGGGTGAGTGGATGGGCAAAATAGGTGAAGGGGATTGAGAGTACACTTATTGTGATGAGCACTGAGCAATGTATAGAATTGTTGAATCACTATATTGTATACCTGAAACTAAAATAACACTGCATTAATTATGCTTGAATTTAAAAAATTTGTAAGGAATAGATCGTTTCAACTTTACCAGATAATGTGAAATTGTTATTTTCAAAAACATTTCAATGTGTACTTCCACCAGCATTATATGAGAGTTCCCATTCTCAAATGTTCAAATCATACCTTGACTTTTTAAACCTTAAGACCATCTTATAATTTTGAAATGGTATGGAATTATAATTTTAATTTGCCTTTCTCTGAGGAGCTTTTCACATCTTTTTAAATGTGTTTAGCCATTCATTTTTCTTCTGTGAAATGACAGTCTCTATTGCCAAGTGTTCTGCAACACTGTGCTTTGCCTTGGAATTTAGATTTTTCAAAATATAAGACCTTTACCTATTTTCTATGTTTACTTTGTCTTCTGCTTATATGTGGCTTATTTTTTCAATCTCTTTATGGAATTTTTGATGAAATAAAATAAAGTTTAGTGTGTTTAGATTTATCAATCATTTCCTCTATTGTTTTCACTTTTTATATTTTCTAAAGAAGTATTTTTTATTTCTCAGTTATAAACATATTCTATATTTTTATTCTAATAGTTTTATAAGTTTGTCTTCATTTTTAAACTACGAATTAATCAGTCAATGGTCATTTGGGCTCTTTCCCTAATGTGGCTACTGTTGTTAATGCTGCTGCAAATATCAGGGTGCATGTATCCCTTTGAGTTAGTATTTTTGTGTCTTTTGGATAAATACTCAGTTGTGCAATTGCTGGATCATAAAGTAGTTCTATTTTTAGCTTTTTATGGAAACAAGAGTGTTGTTTTGCTAAGCAAACTAACTCTGTCAGAGAAAGACAAATATCATGATTTCACTTAAATGTGGAACTTAAGAAACAAAACAGATGAACATAAGGGAAAGGGAAAAAATTAGAGAGGCAAATCACAAGAGATTCTTATCTATGGAGAACAAACTGAGTGGGAGAATGTACTAAATAGGTGATGGGCATTAAGGAGGACATTTATTGGGATGAGAACTGGGTGTTATATGTAAGTGATGAATCACTAAATCTACTCCTGAAACTAATATTATACTACATATTAATTACCTAAAATTTAAATAAAAACTTGAAACATTAAAAAAATGAAATAAAGGATGCTATCTGGTGTTGGCTTCTGTGCGTAATCTGAGAGGAATCTAATTTTTTAAATTATTAATTATGAATTATCCTGTACCATTTTCTAAATAGTCCATCTTTTTCCATTAATTGAGGTACCTAATTCTGAGTTCTTTCTTCTGGTCCATCCAACTATCTTTGTTATCATGACTTTATAATAAATCTTGGTATTTATAGGTCTCCTCCACTCACGTTTTTCCCTTTTTCAATACCCTTGCACTTCCACATTAAGTTGAGAATCAGCTAGCAATTTTAAAGAGAACATGTTGGGATTTTGATTAGAATTGCATTTAATCTATAACCAAGATAAACAAACACATATGTTATATATTTTTTTCCAGGCTGTATATCTCCTTTTATTTTGATTTTCTTAAAGTCATTCAATGAAGGTTTATGATTTTTCTATTAAGAAGATTTATCATATTTATTCCAAGAAAACATGCTTTTATTGCTATTATCACCTATATCCTATGGTTTGCATTTTCTAATCTTTCATTACTAATATGGAGAAATACAACTGAATTTTATAGATTGATTTTTTTAAAAGATTCTATTCATTTATTCCTGAGAGACAGAGACAGAGACAGAGAGACAGAGAGAGGCAGAGACACAGGCAGAGGGAGGCTTCATGCAAGGAACCTGACATGGGACTCGATCCCAGGACTCCAGGATCACGCCCTGGGCTGAAGGCAGGCACCAAATTGTTGAGTCACCCAGGGATCCCTGATCTTTTAACAGATAACCTTGTTAAAGTCTTATGTTTATTCTAATGATTTATCCTTTGGTTCTTTTATATTTTGTATATAGACAGTCATATCTTCTGCAAATTATTATAGCTTTATAAACAAACCAGTCTTTATATATTTTTCCATTCTTATTATGCTTACTAGAGGCTTCGATATGATGTTAAATAGAAGCAATAGAAGCAGAGAGGGGGGAGATACTTTAGTTCAGGTCCTTTACAAAGTAGAGCTTGAGAGGGTACTCCTTTTATAAGGTGAAAGCCCACAATGGAAGAGTGACAAATAAAAGGAAATGAAGTAAATAAGATGCTAATCAACAAAAAACCAATAAATATAATGTGTTACAGTAAGCCACAAGGAAACCTAGCAGATTGTTCATTATATTTGTTAGGTTGGCAAGCAGGATTATTTAAGAGAAGGAGAAATTACATGTCAGAATCTTCTCTAGGGGAAAGAGAATCTCTCTAGGTCCTTTCTGTCCCCCACTTTTCATTGGCCAAGGTCCATTAATGATTGAACTTCTGATTTATATTATCTGGTGGCTGTTCTGGAAGCCAGATCCCATGTCTAATGCTTTGTGGTATTTTTCCTATGTCTGAAAATGGAGAAGTATTAATCAAGAGGAAGAAGAGGGTCAAGGGAATCTATAAGTCTCATAGGCTTATAACTCAATAGAGTAAGCACCTTAATTCTGTCCTTGATTTTGTGGTCTGATTTTAATGTTTACCTTTGGCTTATATTTGCTGTGTGATTCAATAGATATATCATATCAGATTTAAAAAGTTCTTTTCTATTCCAAGATAGTTTTTATCAAGAATGAATGTGACAGAACATATAAAGGTTTCAATTAAGCATCTATAAAAAGATACTCCATATCATGTGTCACAAAGGAAATGCAAATTAAAACAACAATGAGATGCTATTACACACTTATTAGAATGGCTAAAACCTGGAACACTGACCCAAATGTTGGTAAAGATTGGAGCAATGGGAACTATCTTCATTGCTGGTGGGAATGTGAAGCCATAGAGTCTCTTTGGAAAACAGTTTAATGGTTTCTTACAATTCTAGACATACTCTTATCATAATTTCTAGCAATTGTACTTCCTGGTATTTACCTAAAGGAGTTAAAAACATATTCACACAAAAAACTTGAACATGGATGTTTATAGCCATAATTGCCAAAACTTGGAAGCAATCAAGATATCCTTCAGTAGGTAAATGGATAAATAAAACTGTAGTCCACTCAGGCATTAAAATATCATTCAACACATATTTAAAAAAATATCACTCAACACTAAAGAGAAATGAGCTATCAAGCCATGAAAAGATATGGAGTCAACTTAAATGCCTAAATACTAAATGAAAGAAACCAATGTGAAGAGTCTACATACTGTATGATACCAGCTATATGACATTTAAAAAGTAAAAAATATGGGGATAGTAAAAAAAATCGTTTGCCTGGGGTTTGGGTTGGGAGTTGGGGTGAAGGAGAATAAGTGGAGCACAGAGGATTTTTTAAAAATATTTTTTACTTATTAATGAGAGACACAAAGAGAGGCAGAAACATAGGCAGAAGGAGAGGCAGGCTCCCTGCAAGGAGCCCCACCTGGGAATCGATCCCGGTTGCAAGGATCAGGTCCTAAGCCAAAGGCAGACGCTCAACCGCTGAGCCACCCAAGACATCCCAGCACAGATTTTTATGGCAGTGATGATATTCTGCGTGATATCATAATGATGGAAACATGTCATTTTATATTTGCTCAGGCTCATGGGATATACAATAACAAGGGTGAACGATAATGTAAACTGTGGACTTTGGGCTATATGATGTGTCAATGCAGATACATCAATTGTAATGAATATACTACTCGGTGGTTGGTAATGGGGGAAGGCATGCATGTGGAGGCAGGAAGTACATGAGAAATGTTTGTGCTTTCTGCTCAATATTTCTGTGAATCTAAAATTGCTCTAAAGAAAAAAAATAAAATTGCTCTAAAGAAATAATCTAAAAAAAAAAAAGAAATAATCTCTTAAGGAATGAATGTTAGATTTCATCAGATTAAAATTACATTATATACGTTGTTTGGGGGCACTTGTTTTTCTTCCTCTGTGAAAAACTGTTTCTGTCTTTTATCATTTTTCTATAGAGCTAATTGTGAGATATTTATTGATTCGGATATGTACCAGATATTCACTTACTATCAAGTTCATCAGTTGAATTTAGCATCTACTTTCGGTTACATAAATGATAGATATATTACAAAAGTGACATCACTGAGTAAATGATAGACTATTCAATGTATGGTGCTAGAAAAGTTAATAGTATATACTTTAAAATGAAATTACCTTTTTTTAATTGGGATTTATTCATAGAGGATTATAAAAATATATACAGAATTTGAAGACTAATTACAAAAAGAAAACAGCACCCAGATCAAGAAATTATCTAAGCACTGGTGCCTTAGAAACGATCTGTTTATCATTAACAAATCCCATCTCTTCCTTCATCCTTAAAGATGCTCCATCCTGATTTTTATAATAATTCCTTTCCTTTCAAGTTTTCTATCAATATTTGTATCTATAATTATTAAACTACGTGGACTTGTTTATTCTTACGTTATGTAAATAAAACATTGATGATTCCATTGCTTACTTGCCCCCATAAAACCACAGGCCTTCTTTCTTTTCCTTGAATGTTTCTTATTAAAGAATGTTCCCCCTACTGCAACACCCTGAATGAAATGAAATCATCTCCTTAGTGCATTTTGTCTTCCACAACACACACACACACACACACACACACACACACACACACATGCATGCCTTAAAGGATGAGACAGGAGGAAATGTTTTGAGCAAGAAAAAATAAGCAGATTTAGTTAAACCAAAATGGTTTCGTATGGTAAAATGTGACATCAATATTAAGAGATGGTTTTCAAAAAAGGTAAAACTATTTTGATTCCCATCAGATAGAAATATGAGTGCATGCTAATATATTATTTAATTCTTAATGCAGAAACCAAGAAACGTTATAATGGTTGCAAAAGAGAATCTAAGGAACAGACACATTTATAGATCAGGAATAATATTAAAATGAATGTATAAATGGAAGCAAAATGAACTTCTTCCACAGTGGGAAGGGAAGTCAATTGAAATGCTGCTTGACAAGGGAGAGTTTGCACGTCTAAAGACAAGGATGTTTTTCCTTGCTCTTGGATATTTACAAATTAAATATTCATATAAGAGTGTCCATAAAAGCAAATCTCATAAAGCTGAATTTTGTCCTAAAGACAATGTGTTGTTTTACATTGAAACAGTTATTTTACCTACAGCAACATCAGTCTTTTTGTCCTGTTCACTTAGAAGATCAATATTGTCACATTTAACACCCCAGATGACTATGTTTAATGAACATCACAATGTTATTTTTCTTCCTTTTTGCTGTTATGTCTCCTTTCAAATCACTGGAACCCATATTAGTCTTTTTCTATTACATTTTATGCTCCACTCATTGTGCAGCATGTCCAACTTCATTTTATTCTTTGTTCTCATAAGCCTGTTCAAACTTGAAGTTTCCTCATTCAAGTGAAGACTTTGTAGTACGTCAGTAGCTCAGGGCCAAAGAAGCATAGAAAGCCCCTCTTTGCTTGACAAATCATGTATTTTAAGAACATATATGATACCCATTATGGTATGATTGCCATGTGAATTTGTAACTTGGGCATTTAGAGGTAGCATTTTTTGAATGGTTGGCATACCTTCTTGCTGCAATTGTAGGGTTTCTGTTTCAAGACCATTATTCACATTGTTTATCATTATTTGAAAGCCCTTTTTAGAAATGAAGACATTTTAATTTTATTTAAAGGAAAGGTTTTTGTGGAAGAAATTATAAGCCACTTTGGAATTTTATTATAAGTCATCGTTAACTGACAATACCAATTTTTCTAATTTGTTTTAGTAGTGTGTAAGAGTGGGTTCTACTACCTACTTAGCATACATCTAATACCCTTCTGCCTGAGTTCATTTCCTCATATCATAGTTGGCTTTGTTTATGTATTTGTTTGTTGTCTTAAAAATTCAAAATCCATTCTTTTTTTTTTCCCTATGAGGCAACTGAGGTCATATGCACAGAGTTCATGAGTTTCTGGGTGCAGAATAGTGCAAGGGTTGAGAGAGCATGGATTTTGCTTCTCATCTCTACCACTTTGTAATTAAACAAATTCTTGAAGTGTTAGTTTCTTCTTTAAAAAAAAAAAAAAAGATTTGATTTGTAAGTAATCTCTGCACCCAATGTGGGGCTTGAATTCATGACCCTGAGATCAAGAGTCTCATGCTTTTTAGACTGAGCCAGCCAGGCACCCTGTGTTAGTTTCTTCTTATGAAACACTGAAAACAAAGCTAAATGGGATAGTCCTTGTAAAGTGCTTCATACAGTGATCATTAAATACTAAATAATTATTAGTGCCCTGTTCGCCCCTTTCCCTTGCTCCTGGGTCTTTCTATATCTTTGAATACAAAAATAGAGGTCTAGTACTACTGGAGAAAATGATAATAATATAATAGTACCTGATATTTACTGAGAATTAACTATACACAATTCAACATACAAATTATTATTTTTATGTCCCTAAATGGACATTTTTTTCCTGAGTAAAAAAACAAACTTTATTCATAATTTAATCTTTTTAAAATAACAACTTGAGATATAATTCACATGCTGGACAATACACACATTCAAAATACAATTCAGTGATGTTTCATATACTGAGCTATGCTGCCACTGCCATCATCGACTCTACATTTTCATCACCACCAAGAAAACCTCATACTCAGCATTTGTCCCCACCCCCAGCCCTAGGCAACCACTAATCTATACTCTCTTTCTCTATGTATATAGATTTACCTATTTTTGATATTTTGTATAAATAAAATCATACAATATGTAGCTTTTTGTGTCCAGTTCCTTTCACTTAGCATATTTTCAAGTTTCATACGTGTTGTACCATGTATCAGCACTTCATTTCTTTTTTATTAATGAATATTATTTCACCATAGAGATATACCACATTTTGTTTATTGACTAACTAGCTGATGGACATTTAAGTTGTTTTGATTTCTGGCTGTTACAAATAAAAATGCTGCAATGAATATTTGTGTACAAGTTTCTGTGTGGTCACATGTTTTCATTTCTCTTAAGTATATGCCTAGGAATAGAATTGCAGGGTCATATGATAAATTTATGTATAACCTTCTATATGTTATTAAAATTTTTTGACATGCAAAAAACTGTATATAACTAATGTATACAACTTGATGAATTTGGAGATAAATGTATACACATGAAACTATCAAAACAATCTATGCCACAAAACTGTCCATTACCTCCAAAAAGTTTCCTCCTATTTATTTATTTATTTATTTATTTATTTATTTATTATTTATTTATTTATTTTTACTATTTTGGGATAAGAACACTAAACATAAGATCTACCCTGTTAGTAAGTTTTAAATTATGCAAACACATAGTTTATGTTAAATGGGAAGAAGATAAAGTTCAGATAGAATAAGATTGCTACTATTTGAATTTAAGATCGTGAGTTTATTCTGAGTTATCCAGTATTCTTACATGAGCCATAAATGAGGAGGAATGAAGCAAAAAATTCAGAACCAGAGAGATGGCTTTTCCATGGGAAAGATTAACTGGCCATTGTTAGCTTTCAAGAAATAGGGGACTCTTTAGAAGTTGGAAAGGTCTAGAAAATGGATTATCTCATAGACTTGGGTGCGTTGGGGGAAACAGCTGCCAATCCCAAGCCCTAGGCAACCACTAATCTACGCTCTCGAGCAGATTTTACCTTGGTGAGACCCATTTTAGATTTCTGACATCCAGAACTATAGGATTATAAGTTTCTGTTGTTTTAGGACAATAAATGTGTGCTATTAGTTTATTATAGTAGCACTAGAAAACTAATTAAAATGGCTTGGGTTAGAATAGGGGCAGTAATATAAAGAAGAGTGAAGAGTATGGGGAGATTTTTTGGAGCTAGGTTCTACAAAACATGATGATGGATTAGATAGGGTGAAAGTGGGAGAATGAGATATAAATCAAAATTTTCTTCAAGAATGGACTTTAAAAAAAAATCCAAATGTTTAACATGATATGGACCAGGGGTTGGCAAACTTCTGTAAAGAGTCAGATAGTAAATATTTTAAACTTTGTGGGCCAAATGGTCTCTGTAGCAGCTACTCAATACTACCACTGTAGTGGGAAAGCAGTCATAGATAATACAAAAACAGATGGGCATGGCTGTGACAGAATGAAAGTTGATTCACAAAATCAAGCTGCAAGTCAGATTAGGCCCATGGTATACAGTGTTTCAATCTCTCACATAGACTATCAAAGCATTTATTTGAAATTTTCCATTTTCTTAAAAACATGTATACTGCTTCATAGAGATGGCACCAATATCACAAAGGGAAAGACATTGCAAGGCAAACCAATGGGATTATAAGTGTGATTTATTACTATTATCACTAGTAGTTAACATTTGTTAGGTGGTTAACATTTGTGGATCATTTATAATTAAATTTTATTTAATAATAATTTTTTACTATTTTATTAAAATTATTTTTATTATTTAATAATTATCTTAATAATAATAAAAATAAATAATAAATATTTATTATTAAGATGTTTTATGTCTGATGTTACTTAACCCAATGAACTACTTATTACCATTATCCTTGGTTTCACAAGTGAGGTGACTAACGCTCTAGAGAATTAGTAAATAACCAAGGTTTAGAAAGAATACCTATTTCTCATTAAACAACCTTTTAATAAGCACATTGATCTAAATGTGCCAAGTTGAGGTCCAACGAACCGATCACCTCAACACTATCCTGCAGTTTGTGCCAATATTGGCACTGTATTATGAGGCCTCTTGGTCAATTATCTCTAAGAATTATGTGAATGTTAACAACAATATAAAATAGAAAAATTTTGGAATGCTCAAAGGAGGTTCTGATAAAAAATCTAATAAGATTTCCTTTTAAAATTACTATCCTGGATTTGTGGAAACCTCATATTTGACTCAGGCATATTTTTAAATACACATTATTAGGATATAGTTACTTCAGTTTATATAAAGAATGGAAACACATTTACCTCCACTTTGTATAAAAGATACACAGCTCTGGGAAGTACATTATAATCTGAGATATTATCTCAGATTTAACTGTCAAGAAAAAAGGGAACATAATTTAGTCTGCATTACCATATTGGACTCTCAAAATCACTTTTTCATCTATTTCAAGAGCTATTCTGCTTTAAAACGTTTCCCCACTTACTTCTTTTGTTAAAAAGAATATATTTATGTATTTTTCAACTGTTTCACAAGACTCTTTGAGAAATCAATCTGTGACCCAAGTGAAATTTACAATTAAAACTGCTGATTTTAGAATAAAGAATATTAATCCCAACTGTCCAAACATATTTACTTTTAAGCAAAATTTATCAGTAGAGTTGATTCTTCTCTACTCATCTCTTAGCATACAATTGAAAGAATAATGCAATGTAGACATACAACATTTTTAGGTGAGCAGGATCGTGATTTCTAATATTAAATGAAATAGCGACGAGATGTTCATGACAGTGAGGAGTGGCTACAAAAGTTTATAGAAATCTGGTTTACAGATTTCACCTACAATATCAACACAAAATACTTTCACATGAATTTTGTAAAAGGAAAAAAATCTGTGAAACAGAAAATCTAAAGTTCAGTATATTGTGATTAGTGATGTAAAAGCAATTACATACTTGCCTTTAATGGAAACTTTAATGCAAACTCTTAAATTCAAAGGCTTTAGCATCTTATTCATTTCACTGAACATAAAAAATCCTGCATCTAACTCTTTTGGCAAAACAAATTCCATCGTTTTTATAAATTTAAATAAGTATCAGAAATTTCAGTGCACAAAGTTTTGTTCCCTCTGTTAATATCAAAATTCTTATCTGCAAGTTTTTGACATCGCTAGTATAGTACAGGAAAGAACTTTTGATAGAGTGAAATAATAGATTTCTTCTAAAACAATATTACTGTTTTTAAGAAAACATTTCCTTTGAAGTCAAGTATGGCTTTTGCCTATAACATATTTTAGCTAAAACCCTTAAGTTATATTTTTTTCAGGTTACAAAAAATACTTGATTGTGCAACTATTTTATAAAAACAAGGGAATTGAAATGGAAAAAGTAAAAAGTGAAGATAGATGCTATAGTTAATCTGAGGGTTAAAAACAAAAATATAAAGGCAGCCTGTTTTGGCAGCATCTCTTTCTGCCCATGGGTCCTGTCCCCATGCTTTAAGAAAGTCACCTTTTTGCATGCACGCACACACACACACACACGCAACCTGTATTTCTGTACCTCTAAGATGGGAGGGCCTAGAAGGATGAAGTATGGTGACAGTGGTCTACTGCAAAGGTGGGTTTGAGTGGTAAATTGGATTTTAGTTCAAAAAATATCTAGGTCAAGGTCATTACGAAAGTAACTAAGTGAGAAATATCAATCAGACAAAGAGTATTTGATAGCTAATATGGAAACAGCAAAACCGTTAGATAAGCAGAGGAGGAAAAAAACATTGTTCTTGCGCACAGTTAATGGCTCAGCAGCTTTCTAGCACGCTAAAACTAGCTGTAATCACACATTTTCGTTTGCTACTCTCTATCACCCTGATGGCCAATTTATCCACAGAAGCATATTTACAGGCCTGTTTACAGAATTGAAATTCTTCACCAGAGCTGATGCTACATTGCCTTGGAGCACTATAGGATTTAATTGAACCAGCATGAAAGAACTGATGAATGGCTTTGCTTGCAATGAAGAAAGTGGTGCAGGCCAGAATTTCAATGGAAGATTTTAGCCAATACTTAGTGGCTGGGATACAAAATTGCCGAGTATTGAAGAGTTATCTTTTTTTCTTTCCCTCTAAGCTTACATGTGCCTAATTATTATTTTCTTTGCCACATCCTCTTGTTTTTCTTTTTGTTATGTTTGCTGTGCCATCCGCCCTCAGCTCAAGTTTGTGTAGCAGGGCCAAATTAGATATAATTGCAGACTTCAGTCTTTTTACTTTACTAGGCTTCATTAAAATATCCCAAAAGAATAGTATTTTCCGATTGCTGTCACTCATGGAGTATTTGTGAAGGAACATTGTAACACAACTCTTATTCTCCTCTTTAGGTGGTTTTCCATATTAAATATTTACTATTCCATTGGATTTTTTCCTCTTTACTCATACTCATGGTCACAATCCCCGCTTCCTATCCTGATATTGTTACTTTTGCCTTGCTTCTCTGTAGTAATATTTATTAAAAATCTCATAAATGCATATTTGTATAAAGTATTTCCTGAAAATCAACAATTTCTCAAATACTTATTTCTAGTCTAGGAGTTTCAAATTTTGATCATCTTCCTTTTCTTCCATTATACTTCTCTCTTTCTCTGATTTAATGGAATTGTTTTCATTTTATTTCTTTTGTTACCACGTAATAAAAGCTAACTAGGAGTTACATTTATTCTCTTTTAACATTTACTTATTGCTTTTAACCTTGCCTTCTCAGATTTTACTGAATGCTCAAAAATTGATTAATAAAAATGATATTGCTCACTTCATTTGGTGAGTTATATAACTAATTCGTATTTATCTCTCACCATCTCACTATAAGTGCAAAAAATTGTCATTTGTATTTTCTTTCCTCTTCCAATGAATATTGTTTTTTGACTCTATCTTTATTATTTGATTTTTTTACTCCACTCCACCTTACCTAAACATGCTTTCAAATTTATCCTAATTAAACATTGATCTCTCTCTTTCCCTCTAACTTACCTAAGTTTCTTCTGTTTTCTTCATGTTTCTTGGTCAATTGCTTTTTTTTTTTTTATTTGTCTCCCATCAGTTATGTCTTCTGATTTCTCTGCCTTTTTATTTACCTGCCTACATCAGACTTCACAAATTACTGCTCTAAATTTTTTAAAAATATATATATTTATGAGAGAGAGAGGGAGAGAGAGAGAGAGAGCAGAAGTGGGGACAGAGGGAGAGGGAAAGAGAGAATCTCAAGCAGACTGTGCTGAGTATGGAATCTGACTCAGGCTCTATCTTACGACCCTGATATCATGACCCCATCCAAAACCAAGAGTTAGACACTTAACTAAACCATCCAGGTGTCCCACTACTCAGAATTTTATCGTGTGGTTTTTATGACCTGTTGTCCACATCCTACTTTCTGTATTTAGCACACAAATATTCAATCAAAACATAGTTACTACCAAACATGCCCTTTAGCCATTTATATGTTCAACGGAACCACATAGCTATTTCCTCTTTCACATTTATAAAGACATCCATCTAATAATCTGGTCCACTTTAGAAGTAGAGGTAAGAATGATCAAGATGGAATGTAATACAAAATGTCCTTTCTGGGATCCCTGGGTGGCGCAGCGGTTTGGCGCCTGCCTTTGGCCCAGGGCGCGATCCTGGAGACCCGGGATCAAATCCCACATCGGGCTCCCGGTGCATGGAGCCTGCTTCTCCCTCTGCCTATGTCTCTGCCTCTCTCTCTCTCTCTCTCTCTCTCTCTTTCTCTGTGACTATCATAAATAAATGAAAATTTAAAAAAAATGTCCTTTCTCTTCAGCTTGGAAATTACAAAAATTACTTGAAGATTATTGTGTTTGATGTTCAGAAATTCACTTTGTACAAAACTTTAGGAATTTCCTCTTAAATTAACCATTTTTTTCATGGCATACTTGATTTATATCTTCCCTATAACTTTCTTTCTAGGAATGAAATAGAATATAAAGGATGCAAAGCATCAGTTTAGGGAGAGCTGACATTCCTCAAAATTAGTTTATTTTTTTTAAAAAAATCTACATTTGAAAAGAAAGAGAACAAGTGAAAACATGAAGTATATTCTTAACCAGGCAAGGAAATATTAAAAGATCACAAAGGCAAAATAGATAAAGATTCTGACATGGAAAAAACTGGCTAAAAAGTGATGCATGGTAATTGAATGTGGAACAATACTTTCTCTTGATTACTTCTCTCTTGGTCAAACTTGCTTGTTTTTCTTGGAATTTATTTTTATTTCTAAATAACTAAGAATCAGGATATGTTTCTCCTTAATCTTACTCCTATAAGAAATAACATTTTTAGCCAGCGTAGTTCCTGGCTAAAATACCCAGTCAGTACCTGTAAAGATAATGTAAAATATAAATATTTGTATTTTATGGTCATGACCATATATATCATGGTCATATATCATATATCATGGTCTCTGCCCTGATTCCTGGCACAGAGCTACTAAAACCCTTATAAATTCCTAAGTGATAAGAACTCTAGGACCATCTCTTGTTCTAATATTTGGTCGTCGACCCTGTTGTTGAGACAGGGCTCATAAACTCTTGTAAACTCCTACATGATAAGAACACCAGGAGCATTTTATTCTAATGAGATGACTTTAGGCTGTGGAATGGTTCCTAGATGAGGAATGGTCAACATTAAGACAAAGCCATGATTAGAAGCTTGGCATTTCAGCTCTAATCGCCATTCTCCAGAGAGGGAAGAGGGGCTGGAGATGGAGTTAATAATTGATCATGCGTATATGAGAAAGCCTTGATAAAAATCCCAACAGTACAGGATTCAGAGAAATTCCAGGCTGGTGAGCACACCCACGTGCTGGGAGAGTGATGCACCTCAGTTCCACGGGGATAGAAGCTCCTGTGCTTGGGACCCTCCCAGACAGCCCTAGGAATCTCTTTATCTGACTGTTCATTTGTATCCTGTATTATATATTCTTCACAAACTAGTAAACTTAAGTGTTTCCCTGGGCTTTATGAGCCATCTAACAAATTAATTGAACCTGAGAAGGAGGTTTAGGGAACCTCTGATTTATAGCTATTTGGTCAGAAACAAAAGTGATAACCTGGGCTTGTGACTGGTGTCTGAAGTGTGTGTGTGTGGCAGGAGGTATGTGGGGGAGGGCACACTTAGTGACAGGAGAGAACCTTTTGCTTGTGAGATCTGATGTTATTTCCAGGTAGATAGTATCAAAATTGAGTTCAAGTGTAGGACACCCAGCTGGAGTCCGACAGTTGCTTGTTGATGCAGAAAAAACTTTCATGCATTTAGTGACCAAAGTGTCAGAAGTGAAGTGGTCTCTGTGAAAGCAAAAGTGACACAAAAGATGAAAAAACACACAGTAAGAAAGAACTGTTTTTTCCCTCCATAGGAAAGAAAAAAACTGAGAGTTTTTGCTCTGCAATACCATGATAACAAAAGGAATAAAATGGGCTACACTAAATGCTTTCCATTTTTTAAGTAATATTTTTTTCTTTTTAACTCTTGCTTTAACTATTATATTATCATTAATCTTATTCCATATGTAATTTATCATCATGCCTTTATAGCTAACAATTTCTTAAAGCATAGCAATGATCAAAGTTCATTGTCTGTCAAAAGGCAGTGTGTGTGTGTGTGTGTGTGTGTGTGTGCGTGTGTATGTATGAAGAAATGAGAAAAGGATGACACAGATGACCCAATGACGGCTTTTTGAATGAAGGATGAGGCTGGAGCAGAAACTTTGGGAATGAAAGGAAAATGTAAAGCAGCAAGTGCAAAGAGATTTGAAGGGGTGTGGTGGTACCTTAAGTAAAGGATATGAAGCAGATTTCAGTTAGATACAAGTGAGTGAGTTCAGGGGGAAACTGCATATGAAACCAAGAGAGATTCCCTAAGGTATGGTAAATCACTTTTAATTAAGTGGACTTAAAATGGGTGGGAAGAAACTATTACAGGCACCATGCTACTTTGGACATTTTATAAGCCATTAAATAATTCAACTCAACAAACATCCTATGAATGCCTATTAAGAACTCTGCTGGGCAAGGACACAGGGATAAATGAAGCATGCTTCTTATGCTTGAGGAATTTATAGCTTACTATGGAGAAATAGACATATACGCAGATAGTGAATACATGACGTAATTTGACAAATTCTATATTTCAGATAAAGTGCAGAGAATAGCCTGATTTGCTTCTTTTGTTTCTGCTGAGATAAAGATGGAAATCTTAAAGCATGATGTTGAATGTGAGTTGGATCTTCAAGGATGGGTTTCATTTTGGCACTGGAGATGAAAAAAAGAGTACTCTAAATTAAAGATATATAGCTAAGACAAGTGGTCAAGATCTAACTGGATCAAGTACAGTACTTAGCTCTGTGAGTGTTGGTGAAGAGTTTATTGCAATTATGCAAACATGATAGAAGGAGGGGATTGGGACTAGATTATTTTGTTTTATTCTATTGGTCATAAAAACTAAGAAAGCCTTTTGACTTAGAGTATGACTTTGATCATAGGTATGCTTTAAGAAATTATTAGCTATAAAGGGATGATGATAAATTCTATGTGGAACAAGATTAATCATAAGTTAATACAATAGTTCAAGCAAGAGTTAATAAGAAAAATATTATGTAAAAATGGAAAGCATTGACTTTAAGAGAATGCAGAATTGATTGAGAATTGAACATATATGTTGAACTGAAGTGAATAAACAGATATACATACATTTGGACTAAGAGAAAGAGAAAGTGACTCAATATGTCCAAACTTGAGTGGCTCAAAGATGTAGTACTCACTCTTAGACATGGATTGCTTCAATTTACTATTTTTAGATGTATATAAATATGTCTTTGTGGTTCCCAGAAATAATATATTTTCCAATTCCCATGGGAGAATATTCTGCAAAATATTTTAATATAGTCTGTGTTGACTTTACATAGGCTTTATACAATACTTCAAATACAAGGAATTTTCTTTCCTTGAAAGGAGATGGATGTATTTTAAACTTTATTTATTTTTAAGATTTTATTTATTTATTCATGAGCCACACAGAGAGACAGAGGCAGAGACACAGGCAGAGGGAGAAGCAGGCTCCAGGCAGGGAGCCCGAATGGGACTCGATCCTGGGTCTCCGGGATCACGCCCTGAGCCGAAGGCAGGCGCTCAACCGCTGAGCCATCCAGATGTCCCTATTTTAAACTCTAATACAGGTTTACTTAAAAAATCACAGATACGTTGGGATCCCTTCATATTATGAAATGATATGATACATAAAACTATTTTTTGTTAAAGATCAGAAGAATATCTAAATATCCTCTGAGTATTTCTTAACCCAACTATACATACCAAGCGATGTGGCAAATTGAAATACTTAATTAAAGACTTCATATATATTTGCTTCAGATGTATGTGATTGAGAAAAAACATTTGCCATAGCTGTGGGTTAAATTTACTCACATTTTTATTTCATGGCTTTTATACAGGCCTCTTCATGAATAAAATACTTTCTTGTGGTTAAGCAATGTAGTGTAGTTTGGACAACATGTATCTCATCAAGGTCCAGGCATGGAAAAATAGAACAAAAGGGGGCAAAGCCTTGAATAACTCCCAGCAGATAGGTATTGATTGCTGGAGAGCCATTGAACAACATGCCAAGCAGCAAAATAAGTGCTCTTACAGCTCAGTCATATGCAAGGCTGAAATACAAAATCCAAAACAGAAGTTGCTTCAAGCAATGGAGCCTGAGTGTAGGCAGATGACATTCTTACTGCAGTGCTATCATTGGCCCTGTTAGAACATGGAAGCTAAAAGGTATTGGTATATCTAAGACAAAATCTCTCTCACATGCATGAAAAAAGATAAAGATAAGCAGGCCACCTCTGAGAGAAGTGAGAGTTGCTTTCTCTTGACCTGTGCTCTGAAGTCCTGGAGGTTGTTGGAGGTGCAGAAACAGCTCCAGGTGGCATAGGTACCAGGCAAAGGGGTGAAAAGTCTACTAAAGCCCTTTTCTCTTCCATGAAACTCTGACATCTTTGTATTTGGTTTCTCTAAAGATTTTGTTTGAAGAAAGGCTTGAGAGGCAATCTGTTGTTGTTTCTTCGAGATCACTGGTTTCAACTGGACAATGCTGGGAAACCTAATTCAAAATATTAAAATGTGGGATCCCTGGGTGGCGCAGCGGTTTGGCGCCTGCCTTTGGCCCAGGGCGCGATCCTGGAGACCCGGGATCGAATCCCACATCGGGCTCCCAGTGCATGGAGCCTGCTTCTCCCTCTGCCTGTGTCTCTGCCTCTCTCTCTCTCTCTGTGACTATCATAAATAAATAAAAAAAAAATTAAAAAAAAAAAAAAAAAAAAAAATTAAAATGTAAAGGAGCAATATTTTCTCACCTCTACAGTTTATATAACTGGGAATTTTTTGGAGAGAAAAATTAAGAAGACTCAAAGAAACAGTCATTCCTGACTTCTTTGTAGTATATTGTACCTCTTCAATGTTTAAAATTTTGCACAAAAGAAGAAAAAAGTTATTAACTTGCAGAGTTTCTCTTTCCCCCCTTAAAGTATAAAATGATATTCAGAATTACAAAAATAAATGTGAAACACTTGATATTTGTTTCTTTATCAAAAGTAAGCAATAGAATCTTGTCAGTTTTTACCCCATGAAAACTTTCAGGATCCTCTTTGTCAATTACAATTTTTAGAAGTCTCAGTACAGAGGAAAATTAAAATGAGATATTCTTTATATTGTTGTTTAATTCTTAAATTAAGCTTATACATGACTGGTGAGTTAAAAATAATAACAATTAAACAAACAAAGAAAAGTTTAGGCTTCTACCAAGTCATGATTCTCCAAAGCGCGGGGGGTACTCTCTCTCTGGTGCAAAATTGAGCTGACATACTTTCATTAAATATAATAATTTCCCTAAATTAAAAAAAAAAGTTTTTTGCAGTTCCAAATTGCTTTCCTGGGTGTTTTCATCTTGAGAACAGCAGGTGAATATGAACAAGTTCAAGCCTATTTTTATTTTCCAGTAAATCCCAAATGCCTTAGCTTTGCAAGCTAATAGCATCCAAAAAAACATGCTGATCTTGGCAGGAAGGAGAGTCCTGAGAGAGACCAGGCTGAGTGAAAGAAAACAGCTCTGGGTTTTTACGAGAAAATTTAAAAGCAATCAATGTAAATATGAAAACTTTAAGGTTCATATCTTCCTAACTCCAAAATTTGAAAGAATATGTTCTAAATGAATTAACCTGAATTTCTTTTTAACCTAGATCAAAATACACTTCAGAGTAAAACTAGTTGAAGTGATATAACAACAAACACCAGGCACACACAGTACCATGAAGAAAGAAATAAAATATGGTCATTGAAAACAATATATATATATATATATATATATTGATTTCAATATATATATCAATAAAATCATATATATCTATATATATCAATAAAATATGGTCAATATATATTGATTTCAATATATATATATATCAAAAATCAAAGCAGACTAATTGTGAAACTATAGAAATAATGCAAAATCATTCTTTACTGTGACATTGACAGTCAAATTTCTGGAATCATACTACTTTGTGAAGAAAAGTTGAGAATGTCTTGCTTGGGGTCTGTAATATCAAGAAAATGGTCTCCCATAAAAAAATATTTATTTTATGCTTCTTTGGTTTTATGTTCCTAAAAAGTAACTCTCATTGTGAATGAACACTCTTCCCTCATTTCGATGTGTGGTTGTTCAATTATTTCAGTGCCAGAAAATTTCTTGTAATTACAATATAAATAATAGATTTTTAGAATGAACCTAATTTCCCATTGGAGTATTGAATGAATGATTGATATCGCTAACTTGTGCCTCATACGTAGCTTAGAGCCCTGAAATTCTATGTTCTTGCTATACTAGGAATAATTCCTCTATTTAAAAAACACACATTACTCTTAAGTGGCTAGGGAAATATACACTTTATATACTTTTAAATGCATAGCAGGGAACCATTCAAAAGAAACTCCTTTACCTTTTGACAAAGATGACAATGCTGATAATAAAAATGAAATTTCTCTTTAGAAGAGCCATATGGACTCTTGAAATAGATATGTCTTTAATACAATGTGCATAGTTGGAGTCAGTCAAATTACAAATGTCCATAAAAGCCATGATGAAGCAAATTCTGCACCAAAAGGCAGATACAACATGGAGATATTTCAAATGAGACAATGAATCTCTTCTCTTCAACTCTATTTGGGGTATATTTCAGGTTGTAAAGAAAGGTGGAGACTTCAGCTCATAGCTCATGTTTCAGAAGCTGAAGTCTTAGGTCTGTTGGTAGACAACTTGGGGCTGATCCTTAACCTTTCAGACAGATGATAGGAGAATAAGCAGTGAACATAGTAGAATGTCCTCAGATGCCAGGGAAGTATAAGAGCTCAGGACACTGCTCCAAACAGAAGTTACATTTTTATTGTTATCATATGTTTTTCAAAAATAAATGAACAAATGAACCTCTGTTTGTATAGTTCCATGTACATATTCAGAAATTTGCTAAATATGTACTATTCCTGCCATCTGTAATGAAGCCTTAATGTTTATAAAGGGACTATTCATAGCACAGCAAAGGAAAAATACTTGAATGTAACAAACTACATATGAAGTAAAAATCAGTAATAGCAATCATTCATTCAATAGCCCAATGGGAAATTAAGTTTACTCTAAAATTTTTATTTATTATTATTGCTTAGGCTGTACCTTCAAGAGAATTTCTGGAGAAGTTGCAAAGGAAATTTATTGCACCCAAATAATTTCACAAGCAATGAGTCCATAAGAGCTTATAGAGATTAAAAAAAAAAAACAACTATAATATTTGCTTTCTGGATTTATGCTTTTTAGGCTTTTGGGACACTCAGATTGATATTTGCAAATACTTGTAGATATTCAGTTATAGAACTCAAGATTCAGTTCGATGATCAGTTAACAAACATAATTGAATGTCAGAAACGTGCCTGGGATGCTGAAAGGCACTGTAATACACTGGTGAGTTGGATAGGCTTGGAACCCTATGTAGTTTACAAGCTAGTAGTGAAGGCAGGATAGTGAACATAGAATTTGAGAAAAGTCCTTCAAGCTTTAAAATAATTATACATCATAAAATTTCTGACAGAATTGCAAGGCCTACTTCATCTGGGAAATATAAAAAGGCATCTCTGAGGCCCTGACATTTATGGTGGGACTAGAAAGAGAGAGAGAAAGATGTGGATTAGTTGTATTCATTTGTATGTTAGATGGTGAGGCCCCAAGCATAGATGAGATTGCCCAGTAATAATATTCAGCATGAAGGGGAAAGGGGGGGGGCAGCTAATAACAGAATACCAAGTACTTTGGGAAAAAAGTGAGTACAGAACTAATGGTATCACCAAATTTAACTAAGATAAAAGCTGAAAGGAGACAACGGGATTTTATGAAAGGAGAATGAAAAATCATCCTAACAGCACTGAATAGGAAAGTATTGAAAAAGAGATGCTAATTATGGATGGCAGTGGATTGAGGAGATGAGAAAGATAAGATGGTGAGTATCACCATTCTTTCCACAAACTGATTCTAATGATTACAATGGTGGTGCTAGTAGTAGTAGAAAAAGAAATATTGACAAAATCTTATTCTAGTGCTTAATAGAGAACAAACTCTTTAATCTAATTTACATATGTTAATTTATTTAATCCTCAAAGATGTAGTTTGTTCACACATGAGAAAATTAAGGCATAGAAAGTTTAAGCAATTTGCCCAAATGTCATAAAGCTAGTAAATGGAGAGCCAGGAATTTTGTCTGGGCAGTCTGAATCCACAGTCTATGTTCTTAACCTCTAGGCTAGTATAGAAAGAAATGTATGGAATAGTAGTTTATTGAATTCATCATATGGTAAACACCTTACATTTGGTATCTCAATTAGTATTCAAAAGAATACTACATGGAAGATAAAACTGATGTTTCCACTTTAGAGACAAGGAAACTAAAGTCTAGGAAAGCTAGATTTGTTAAATAGATGTGGGAGTTACATTAAGGTATGTCTAAGTTCTTTTTGACATATGAACAAGGCCAAGTTTGGGTTATATTTACACAAACACAACACACTCCCATATGTTTATTTTCTTTAGTTTTTTTTTTTTTAGGTATTTATTTATTTATTTATGATAGTCACAGAGAGAGAGAGAGGCAGAGACACAGGCAGAGGGAGAAGCAGGCCCCATGCACCGGGAGCCCGACGTGGGATTCGATCCCGGGTCTCCAGGATCACGCCCTGGGCCAAAGGCAGGCGCCAAACCGCTGCGCCATCCAGGGATCCCTTTTTTTAATTTTTTTTTTTTTTAGGTATTTATTTATTTATTTATGATAGTCACAGAGAGAGAGAGAGGCAGAGACACAGGCAGAGGGAGAAGCAGGCCCCATATTTTCTTTAGTATAATGTTTACTATTTATCTTTTCTAAGCTTTAGTTTCCTGTTTCTACCTGTGATTGCTATACAAGTACAAATTATGAATCTCTGAAGGGACATTAAATCTTTTAGTACCATCATATGTTGATCACTCCTGGAAAGTGCAAAACCATTATGGATGTGCAATAGTTTTATTATCAAACATGCAAAAGCCAGCCAACATAAATGATGCAATGGATATAATGAGTATGTAACACACTCCTGAGCATATGACCATGAGGTATTACCTAGTGCAGTATTTTTAAATTGGGTGATAATAAAACCTTAGAGAATTCTATTCCTTCCTTATAATTTTGAAATGAAACATAATAATTAGGGAAATTACCATAAATTTCCAAATGGAATTTACTTTATTCTTTCAGAGCCAATCATCAGTGATAAAAATGTAAGAAAAGAAATTGATTTATATAGAATTTAGTTTCAATAGAAGAACCTTTAGTCATTGAAAAAAATCCTCTGAAAAATTAATCAAAGTCTTAAATTCAGTGTTAGCATCTAAATAATTTGCTTTGACATGAAATTTTACACGGCTTTTTGAGTAACCTATAAATTAATATGTATTTCTACATAGACAACAAGAGAGACAATACAGTATATTTGTCAAACACAAACATGCTAGTGATAGTTAATTTGTCAAATGAGTAGTTTGACAATGTCATTGATTTCAGGTCAGTGGAGGTGGCATCCTTTGTGAGAACATATGGACAAATGCTTAAGCATAGAAACTATAGTGCTGAGCAAAAGGTGCGTATTTGTCCTAGAGGTTTTATTTATTTATAGGGAGAGGAGAGTACAAAACACATGCTCCAAGAACTCCTGAGGTCCCAACATTTCTTAAGCAATTATTCGTTTTTGGTTCCTCCCAGCTATTAACCCGCAAGTTAAGTATACAATATAGAGTCATTACAAGGAACAGGGTGGATATTGTAGAATATTTCACCTCTGTTTTCCAGATAAACAAGGTGAAATAGTATAGAGTTAAATTGGAAAATGTCAATAATGGTGAGCTAGACAACATAACTTCTTCAAAACAAGATATAGTAAAATGTTGTCAGACTCAATAGTTTACAGTGGAAATGGCATGGGCTTTCACTCTGATATTTTGCAGTTGTCTACTCTCAGCTAGGAAAGCTTTTTGAGTCTCAAAAACTCAGCTTTCTTATCAGTGAAATGCGGTAGCAATTACTGTCAGAATTATTTTGAGATTTATGATTTTGGTAAAAACTTAGTATTGAATTTTAAATATTAAATGTTCAGGGCACCTGCTATTGTATTTTAACCTAGTAGTTTAATGATTTTAATGTTACAATTTTTCATTTATATATAGACATGTTTAAATGTATTCCCATACTAGACATAGAACATTAGAATCCATTTTTAACCACTGTTTAGGATTTTGAGTTGACTTTTAAACAATGACTGTTTATATTTTGAAATAATTTAAGACTCAGAAGATATTTCAAAAATAATACAAGTTCCAATGTACCCTTCAATCAGCTTCCCCAGTGTAATGTCTTCCACAGTCAGTACATTGTCATAACCAAGAAATTGATGTTACAATATTATTAACTCAGGTACCTTTGAGTTTGCTTTTAAAATGAATCAGTTTCTATGTTGGCAAATTGAACTCCAATAAAAAATATAATAAATAAATAAATAAATAAATAAATAAATAAATAAAAAAAATCAGTTTCTGTATTATTCTGCACTAATATGATATATGCCAAATGCATGATCAACTATATAAGTCAGGTTATCAACCAGGTTAATATATTTAAAGCAATTATAACCAAGGTGCAGTATGTATTAAACCTAGGGTTTGGAGGAATCATCTAATCTGTCAGGAGCCAAAAAACGTATACATTTTAACACTATTTAGGTGTTTCCATTCTAATATATGATGCTTGGTATCAAATCTCTGCTGTACTTACCAGTTGTATAACTTGGGTAGCTCTTTTAACTTCCTTTTGCCTTATTTTCCTTATCTGTGAAAAGGAGATCAAAATAACATATTGTTGTGATGGCAAAATTAATTGATATAAGAATACTGGTAATTTACCTATTGTCTTTCAACTCCAGTTTTACTAATTCTATCCTCTGTAATGCTGAGACAAGAACTCTGCAAGGTACATTTCTTGAACTTTCATGCCCAAGAAAAGGAAAACACACCCACACCTACTGTGTTTCACAAATGGAAGGCACAGAAAGGAGATCAGAAAGTGGAAATGTGGCACTTCTTCTAAGATGTCTTCTTAGAAGACATGAACACATGAAGCCATGTGATTTCATATTGGACTCTTCTACTCTTGTCACTGTGTCATTGCACTATGACTGTTTTTAAGTCCTGGTCAGTATCACTTCATCAGCCAACTTACAGCAGCTTTATCTTTCATTGTATCTCTTTGTTAATCAGAATGAGACTTTGCTCATGTCTCCTCTCCCAGAGTGTAACATAGCCTCACAATGAGGATCTGATGGGTCACATCTTTTTCTCTGGTGTCTGTGCTCCTTGATAATGAAAAAATAGGACTCTGGTAATCTCCAAACCTAAAGTGGTTGCCTTGCATGGAGAAAATTATTTTCCCCAAGATATATCCCCATCATCTCTCATTGCCTTCAGATGTATAGCTGGGATTGGATCCCATCATGTTCTAGGAAGGACAAGTGTAAAGTTTGATTTAGAAGGAAGTATCTTACACCCCAGAAGAATTGTACAACTTTATAAGTTTTTATATGCAGAATCTGAAAAATACATGTGGGAATGTTAGGTCATGCAGGAATGAATATACCTTTGATTTACCCAATTTATAGATTTAAAGACATGTGAACAGAGATTATGGATTTAATATATTGGTTTGAACAATTTTCTTAAATGTTTGACAGAAACCATGGGTCAAAGGGGCCTAATATTAATAAGGTTAAGATGCCAACACTTCTCTGGCACGCTAAAGAGGGGATAATCCAAAGGCTTAAAAAATGAAAATGTAGAATTGGATTTTATCACATCCACTCTGTAGATTTACTATATACCATATACCCTGAGGGAAACCAGGAACTTTCCCTTCACTATAGCAGTAGGAAACAAGGATGCACAAGCATCCTTGAAAAGCTCTGTGGCTCTTCTAAGTTGAGGATATGGTAAGAGTTGTTATCATTGAGATGAGTTCCTTGGTTTCAACCATGATATTGGGACCCCAACTGATAAAATATGCAAAACATCTAGTAGAATATCTCTCATAAAGCAAGTGATTTATAAATGTTAACTAACATTAATCTTATATTCTTTGTCCCCAGATGAAGAATATTACCTTCCATTATGCTTGCATGATCGCTATTGTGGCCCAGTAGTAGTACCAATAATAAAGATATTACATTGGATATATTATGAACTTTATGTAAATTAAATTATACATGTATAGATTAACATTTCTGGTTGAAAAATCAGAAATATTTTTTGACAACTTTAGGTAAAAGAACTGAGTATTCAACTACATGTCTTCTCTTCTACATTTTGTCAAAGTAATAGATATTCAACTGGCAATCACTTATATGACTAGTTGAATTTCTTCCCTTGATTAATGGACAAAAGACCTCTATTGTGTTCATCTATATGAATTGTTACAATGGGGGCATCCTGAAAATGTGTGAAGACATTTTGGTGCATACAGTAATGGAGGTGAGGTACTTACAACTGACATTTTGGTGCATACAGTAATGGAGGTGAGGTACTTAAACTGGCATTTAGTGGGCAGGAGCTAGCAATGTTATACATTCTCCACGGCAGAGTACGGTCTTCTTTCTAGCATTATTTTAAAATATACTGTCATAACTATACATCATTAACTCTTTTTAAATAAAGGATTGCAGAGGAAATTTTCATAAAGAAGAACATTAATAAATCCTACCGAAAATATTTAACAGAGAAATGTAAGTTTGCTTTAACACACTTAGAACCAAGTGTTTTAAATTTGTATGACACATAAAATCCAGAGAAATCTTTGAATTTAATTAATTTTATTGTAAAATATAGTATTTATAGCCTATTTATTTTTAGTTTATTTAGTACTTTGATAGAACATTATGATGAGAAGATTACATACTGAGATTATCTTTTAAAGTACATGCACTGGAGCTTTATATTTTAATCATAAAGGCAGATTATATTATTTATAGATTTCATTCAGACTAGTGAAAGGTGGTATTGGTGCAATTATACATGCACAAGTGCACATTTAATTTTATATTAACTTTTATAAGGCCCATATTTTGTCCTATGTGTAGGGTTAACAACTTTTCATTTATAACCTCTGTTTATTGTCATAGCTAACATTTTGAAATTGATATTTCTAGTTTTCATTTAGTTATGGTTCCTCAAGTATTGGTAATCAAACAGATATTTCAACATAACAAGTTCAAAACTGAAATCCTATACTTTCTCTTCAAACTGACCAGCTCAGTTAAGGAAACTCAGTGCTTCAAGAATGAATACACAAAAACAAAACATCAAAACCAACAAATCAAACATACAAAAACAAAATATAATAACAACACTTCAATCTATCCTTAACATCTGTCTTACTCTTATAACCCAATGGTAAGAAATGCTATTGACTCTGCTTTCAAAATATATTCAAAATATATCCAGAATAACTCTTCTCATCATCTCTACTCTACTTCAAGAGTCTTTCCCTCTCTTTCTCTCTCTCTCCTAAATTATTGCAATAAACTTATAACTGGTACCCTTGCTTCTACTCTTATCTCTGAATGTCTGTTTTCAATATGGCAGCTACATTTTTTTTTTAAAACACAAGTCAGATCATTACTTGTTCTACATCAGAATCATCCAGTGGTTCCCCCTTTTCTCTAGGGATAAAAGCAGAGTCCTTAATATAGTATATAAGGCCCTATATCATTAGCCATGTGATTTCATATTGGATTCTTCTACTCTTGTCACTTTGTCATTGCACTATGACTACACTGACCACACTTCACTATGACCACATTCTACAGTTCTTCACTCATACCTCAGGGCCTTTGAATTACTGTTTCATCTATCTGGAAGACTCCTCCCACAAGTATTACTTCTCACCTTCAAGTCTTTGTCAAGAGTTTGCTCGAATCTTTTCTTATCTTTGGCTTATGTTGACTACTCTGCTTACAAATTTAAAGGCATACTTTTCCCCATGGCATTCCTCACAGCACCAGCACGAGTAACCTAGGTCTTGTTTTATGCTTTTTTACCCCACAGTACATCCTTAAGTTTGTCAGAACAAAATTTGCACTGGGCAAAGTTCAATAGGTAAGAAAGACTTAATTTCAAGGCTATTGTAATAGGAGATGGGACCAGGATACTGTCTGAATGCCATTGGAACAAAGGGCTGAAAGTCTTTAAGAGCTGAGATGGAAAGGGTCATAGGCTATTTGTGTTTGTTAATTGACTTTACACTAAGGATAAGTCAAAATTCTTATATCTTTATGACAGGAGGTAGTTTTAGAACTTGAAGCAAAGTGTCCACTCAATATAGGTTCCTACCCTATCAGAGACATGAGAAGACAAGGGCATTATTTTCCTTGATGATTATGATGATGGTTCCCAGGTCCTTTAGAAAAATAGTCCTTTTCAATTATAAAATTCCTCAGCTTCTATTTTTTAAAAATTCAGTTTATTATTTGTCTACACATCCCTTTAAATATTTTTTAAAGCTTTTATTTATTTATTCATGAGAGGCATAGAGAGAGAGAGAGAGGCAGAGACACAGGCAGAGGGAGAAGCAGGCTCCATGCAAGGAGCCCGATGCGGGACTCGATCCTGGGTCTCCAGGATCACGCCCTGGGCTGAAGGTGGCACTAAACTGCTGGGCCACCGGGACTGCACAATTCCCCAGCTTTTAAAAAGATTTACATCTCAAATGGGAATGTAAAGAATTTATAGTAAGTTTTCTAAAGTGAATACCCTAAGAAGGAAGGAGGAGTGGAATGTCTGCGTCTAGTCCATCTGGATTCAGAAAAGCCCTGAATGAGAAGTCAGTCAGGACTTAAAGGAAGAAAGAATCCTGTCTAAAGATTAGTCAAGCTGAGGGAAACAATAAGGCCACCTTGGTCAGGTTTATATGTATATTTTTTCCCTACCTAGAATATACATTCTGTAAGGGCAGGGTTTTGTGTTCACCTGTTTAAAAAAAAAGTCCTGAAGAAAACTTCTCTTGGGACTAAGGTAATGATATAATTGTTTGCTTTAACATGTCACAACACTTAAAGCAAGTAAAAAATTTGGTCATGAAAAGATATTCAGTTGGAAGACTAATGTTGCAAAGGATAAGGATAGGTTAAGTTTATAATAGTTGAAAATGAGACATGCATAAATACAAGGAGGTATGTTTTTTTTTTAATTCTTTTCAGCCTGTTTGGCCATCTGGTTCTCTGACCTGCATTTATTTTCCATCATACCAGGGACTTAAAATGAGTTTAGAAGGTATGTATTTCTTCTGCTGCTATAATATCTTTTTGTTCATTCCTTATACTTTTACAACTACTGACGATCTGAACACAGTGATATAGTGGTAGAAATGCTTTTATACATACTAGAAGATTTTATTAGTGCAACTGATATAAACAAATCTGAACATTGCAATTTTATTCTACAGTTGGGCCCTGTTTATGAGCTGTACAGAATGTGATACAAGACAAGCAGTGGCTATTTTGAAGTTGATACATAAACTGCGACTTAAACTTGTCTTTAAAAAAAGACCAGATATAAATTTTAAGGAAATTGTATATTCCCTCAAGATTCTTTTATTACTGAGTGGAAAAAAAAGACTTACCTAATGAAACTGAGCTACATGCAGTTCATAAGAAACTCAGTATCAGGAAAGAAAGTATCATGTGGCCCAACTATTTTAGATTTTCTTTTGAAGTTCTGGTATTTAGATTTGCTTAGATTTTCTTTTGTCATCTTGGTATTATCATAAATATATAGATATTAACAAATAGGGTGAAAATAATAATTTATTAAATAAAGTATGTAGTGTCCATTTGCTCTTTTTATGAATTACAAAGGTCTATTGCATACATTTATATTTTGACAATGCCAACTGTCCTATGATTATTTGAGCTTAGAATATATGGAAAGCATTCATATTAACAGTATTACACGTTTAATATGATACTTCAAAATTAAGGACTGGCAGGGAAACATGTATTACAATTTTGAAACAAATGACATTATTAAATATGAACAAATCTTAGTGAAAGTTCTTGGTATTTCACAAAAAAGAAAAATAAGGCCTCAAAACATTAAAAATAGTTTGTTTAAGGTCACATAACTAGTTAAAATGAAAAGGGACTAGAATAAAGATTTTCCAGTATGGTGCTAGGGTAGTTACTGCATAAAGCTCTTGATAAGTGCTGGAGTACATATCTTTGTGACTTAAAAAAGCTTATGTCAGTACTAACTTCATTTATTTTGTGCTCCATATTACTTTTAAAACCTCTCTCTGGTCCTCAAAAGGAGAGCATAATTTGTTGGGAGAGATTCATATTTCCATTGTCATCTAATATTATCTTTCTGAAATAAAACTATCCCTATTTTTCAAATCTTCAAATACTTATATTCAAAGTAGGCATATCCCAATTATTAGCAAGTGGCTAACCTAAAAGATTCTTTTTTAATTGGTCTTAATTCTTAATTGATTAGCTATAAATACTCAAAAGAGATTTCAATGAGAACTACACTTATTTCTCCTTGAGAAAGGAAGGATTACAACATAATTTGACATGCTATGAAATATTAATCAGCAAAGTAGCCTTTTTGCTCCTAAAAACAAAAAGAAACTAAGGTGTGAATTCTGTAGTTTAGCTACAGAAATGAATTCCACATCCATTTTGAAATGTCTAATTTTAACTCCTTCTTAATTGTCTGGAACCCTTTAGAGAAAACCCTATGTGGGTTTTCTGAGTAAAAGACTCTTAAAATCACAAAATTGATTTGAAGTTCAGCAGCCAAGAAGATCTTCCCCTGATGCTTTTTGATTGTGCAAGCCACTCTTTAATCCACCACATTTTAAAAGGACAGACCCATGGAATATTTGAGAAATCTATATATTTTTTCCTATAAAAATTATTTTAGAAGTGATTTCTATTCTTTGTATTTTGAAAAACAAAATGATATCTAACAGGTGATAAGACATATGGAAACAAATTAAATAAAACTGTTGGAACTGAATGAATTTTTTATTAGATATATAAATCTTCTGTTCTTTTATTAAGTCCAGTAAAGATTTATTAAATTTTTCTTGATTTGAGAAATACTTCTGAATTGTAATAAAAAAGATGGATGGATTTTAATCCAGTTTTCATAATGATCCAATGGGTTGGTACAAAATTTTGATGTAGGGAATGTAGAGATATTATGAAAGAAGATTTATTTTTAAATTTTAATTTTTGAAAGTTATAATAGTTTCTTCAGTACATTCAATTGCCATCAGTCACTGAGTTTTCTCCTTAATATCTTTGTAGCAATGATTAATTTTTAATTCAGATGAATTATAAGGGACACATTTGTAAAAAAGTTTATCAAAAAACTTTCAAAAATGGAATCACCGGAAACACTGCATTATTGACATATATGTATATAATATATAAATAAGATGCAAATAATAAATAAAAATTTGCTACCTTTACTGTAATTATGTTTTTGAAGGCAGTTCTCAGTATACTACATGATATCCTCTTTATTTGGTCCATTTTATCCATTTTCAAGCCAAAATTTATTGTGTTTTTCATGTCTCTCATTTCTTTTACCTCATTGACATTGTATACAATGTGTGTGTGTGTGTGTGTGTGTGTGTATTCTGAAAAACAGAGTCACCTTTATAACTCAATTCTAGAAACAATAACGTACTATAGTATATACCAGTGGGGAGCAGAAAGCTTCTCTGCTCACCCTGGTTTCTATTGATTACCCAAATCACTAACATCCCAGATTCCATCTAAAGAAATCTCCTCTCCTCCCTAGTAGCTCACTAATTTAGTAATGTGGACTGAACTGGAAGTGTCATCTTTTTCATTCATCTCCTTTCATTCATTCAACAAATATAAGCTGAGAGTTTCCTCTATGTCAAACTTTCTTATAGGTCTTGTATCTATAGAACTAACCAAAGCAGACTATCCCTTCCCCTCACAAAGCTTACATTTTAGATACAAATGAAAGACAAGAAAAAACAAACAAACAAACAAACAAAATATATATATATATATATATATATATATATATATATATGCCAAGTGGTAATAAGTGTGATGACATTTACTAAAGAAGCTAAAAGAATATGGGAAACTGTTACATATGATAGTCAAGAAAGGCTTCTCTGATAATGTGATTCTAGGGAACACTTATTAGAAGTGAATGATTGAACAATGATATCCTCAGAATATGGTGGCTTATTTATGGCAAACAAGGAGGAAAAAGTCCCCACTGGAAATGTAAATTAGTAATCACTAGAGCGCAAATGATTTTTAATAACATGAGCCTACATGAAATCATCCAAATAGACAATAAAAATAGAGAAGACATGAAAACTGCATCAAAGGTAAAAGGGAACAAGTTGGTTTTGTATTTTGTTTTGTTTTTTAAGTTGTGGTCAGTGATCTAATGAAGAAGCAAGACAAAACTAATTTCCTGGATAAAATAATTGATTAAAGGATGGACATTTTAGTTTGGATTCCCTTGAAAGAAAAGCCTGAGGTAATGATTAAGTACAGATTGTTTACTTGGGAGGTGATCATGAAGCTAGAATGAGGAAATGGTAAAACTGAATCAGGAAAGATCAACATAAAAGGGCATTATTAATCTAGTCACCACTGTGAGAAACAAGGCCTTCTAAGAATTAACCGATGATGGTTAAGGCATTTATTCATCAGCTTTCATTCTCCATTGATGGAGGATTGCTCCCTGGAACACTGACTCTCCTAGCTTACCAAGCTGCACACGTCTATGGGTTCCTATGGCTTTGTGGAAGTTCCGAGAACAAAAGCAGAAAAAAATCTGGATTTTGCTCAAGGGGGAACAGTTCTAGAAAAAGTGAACCCATACAGAACAGTCTACTTTACCACAGATGAAATCAGATGTGGCCAAGGGAATTGGACATGGGGATAGGACATGTGGCCAAAATAATTTGCCAAGGTATCTGACTCAAAATAGACAACATTACTACTTTACCCCTGGTCACAGTGATGAATGTATGATTGGGGGCATGACCCAACTTTTGAGTCAGGTCTTTCTCTAATTTTGTTTCAATTTAGCCTGTAGGAAAACTTTGCTCTCTGGTCGTAGATTTGTGAGTATGTAAACCCTTGGCCACCTAAAGCCATTCTCCCAACATATGAGAAATATCATTGCTGTAGAAAAATATCAATAAAAAAGAAACAAATATGAGCTCAAGACAGTGCTTAAAGTTTTCTTGTCTCATGATCTATTGGCTGAGGATATCAGTGCTGCCTTTATCCAGATGCTTCATAATGCTGGTTTTCTTTGGTCTCTGACCTTCTCTACTGTTCTTATAATACCTCTCATTTATGATTAACTTAGCTTGAGCTGTGTTTCTGTGATCAGCAATTAAAAGTCCTGACTTACACACAGATTTCTGTGTTGCATTACATTTAAAATTTTTTTCTACTTTCATTTTGATCTTTATCCCAATTTCTTAGCTACCCCTTCTTATTTAGTATCAATGTTGTGTTTTGATTATTTGTGTAATCCGTTTTAATTTATTTGCAAAATAAATTAGTTTCTGAACAAATTTACAAAATTAACTGTTTCCTTCATGACAATACTTTTATGGTAAAGCACCACAAAGCTAGCTCATGTATCGTATATAGCTTTATATTGAATCAATGAAAAACTAAATGTTTTTCATAGGTGGTATTTCATTATAGATATCATATAAATTTATTATTATATAGATTGTAAGGTAGGTCTTGAATGCACACAACAGAGTTTAGTGATTGGGTGGTATAAACAACAACTCATAGCAGTCTCATAAATTAGACCTAAAAACTGCATAATGTTAACGTTTCAAGTACTGGGGAAACAAGTGTATGGGAGACTTGATCCTGCCATGAAAAAAATACATTTTTCCCATGGGTAACCTGTTTGTGTAGTTGGATAAGCAAATTATTTCAAAGTAATGACTTCTATTTTTCCAAACCAGAGTTATATGATAAATAGCTTTTCAGATAATTTTTTTTAATTTTTATTTATTTATGATAGTCACACAGAGAGAAAGAGAGAGAGGCAGAGACACAGGCAGAGGGAGAAGCAGGCTCCATGCACCAGGAGCCCGACGTGGGATTCGATCCCGGGTCTCCAGGATCGCGCCCTGGGCCAAAGGCAGGCGCCAAACCGCTGCGCCACCCAGGGATCCCCAGATAATTTTATTTATTATTCCTTTTTCTTGGAGTACTTACTTACCCTAGGTGACTTTTGATGAATCTAAATAACATGCCAGCTGCTGGATGATGTAGATGAGGGCATCATGGAACTTAGCTGGTAAGAGTGTGGTTTCTGGCATCAGACTGCCTAGGTTGGCAATGTATCGCCCCCATTTGTTAGTTGTTTTTTCTGGGGGGTGGGCGGGGAAGGCTAGCTTCATACCCTCAGTGGTATTTACTTTATAGGAATGTGTGCATATTTAATGAGCTAACATGTAAAACAGTGTCTTGGATGCAGTAATGGACAATAAATGTTTGCTATTATGTACTAATGATGGTGATTAATGATAATGGTAATCAAGAACATTTTAATTATTCTATATATCACACTGGCTCTGGGACTTTTGTTTACGAGACTTTTGGCAAGGATTCACTATTTCCTAAATCCTGTCTTTTTCTCTCTTTTGATTTACTCCTTTATTATGCTGTGTATCTTCTAGCAATTTATTAAGAAAAGATGTGTGGGTGGTAAATCTTTCTGAGAGTTGGTATGTCTAAAATGAGTTAATCTGTCTTCTCACTGAGTGGTTGTTTGCTGGTTTTAAATCCCTCTTCCCATATGCTTTTCTGGTGTATTGGAATTCCTGTATCAGGGTTCCACTGTGTTCTATGAGATTGTTCACTCAAGTTCCAATTTATCTCCCTTGTTACCAACTTTTCTGGTGAGAAGAAAGTTGGCCCATACCAAACTTCACTTGTCACTGTTTGGAACCTAAATTGGAGAAAGAAAAACATGGTGGTATATTCAGTGAACCTATCCTCTAGCACCTACACCACAACTGACACATGGTATAGAAATAGGGTTTCAACAAAGTGGCTCATGTCTTTCCCATAATTTGTGCACATCCCACATCTTGTACCTGGGATTTTCTGATGAGTGTTTTAAAATTCTCTTCCTTTATTGCTTGAAGTACTGAAATGCACCCAAACTGTTACTCATAGTTTACAATTGTGGGGGATTAAATTATGTTATTTCTGCAGAATTTCCAGACTGAATACTAGACTTGTTCTAAGCATAGCACAGATGATATAACCCTTTTTATTTCAGATAGTGATACTTTATAAACTTTTCTTATTTTTAAAGAAAATCTGGACTCTTCTAGGTGTGGATCTAATGAAGTGCTGCTGTAGGTTGGGATTTATTTACTTGAAAAGTGCTTCAATATCCTACTCAGGAAGGGGATATTTTCATTGCCACTGTGTATTCCATATATTAAATAATTTCTATGACATTGTTCTCTAAATATGGGTAGATTCCAGGAATAATGGGACTACTTTTAAAAGTAATGTAAAAAGAAGGAGCAGTTGCTCAGGCTTTCTAAAATGTTTTTGCCATTTGTTGATCACCTATTACAGATCACCCACAAAAATATTTGAGGATTATCTATATGCTGATTGAAAAAGTACCAGCAGGTGTAGAATCTTCAAGACTATTTTTGTTCAAATTTTTTGGGAAAGAAAGAGCAACAATTGGTTAAATTTGACTGTGACTCAAAATATGTACGAGAGAGTACCACTGGGAGAAAATGTTGGAATGATGATTTTGGGGACACATTTTTTAATGAAATATCATTTACATGTAATAATTGTGTAAGTTTAAGATGTACAATATGCTGATTTGATACATTTATGTATTGCAATATGATTATCACTGTAGTTTTAGTCATCACTTCTTATCACAGCACATGTATCATTGTATGCAAGTGACATGCAACAAGAAAATAATATGACAAAAAGGGGATTTATATACAATAGTGACAAAAATAGTCTGAGATTAACTTAAGCTAGGCTATTTACTCAGAGATAATTATAAAATACCAATGAAGGAAGTAAAAATAAAGACATGCATAAATGTGGAAGTTTTGATTCTTGCTGAAATACTAACATAGTAAATAAAGATGACACCACTTCTAAGTTGATATATAGACAAGCCTGTTCTAATTAAGTCCCTGTGGGGTATTTCAATAAAATTTTCATCAAGGAAAGTAAACTGGAAAAGTCAGCAAAAGTTTTTCTTCAGAGTATTACGTTAGCCTTGCCTTTCAAAAAATTTGAAATATATTACAAACTTAATTTATCTAACATGTGTGGTATTGTATTTAAACAGAATAAGCAACAATCTATATTTTCCAAAAACTTATGTTTCCAGATATTAATTCAAAGTTTTCTACTAAAATTAAATGAAGAACTAAAAGTAAACAAACAATGAGAAGGTTTCATTAAACCAATATTATCATCATTAAATGTAAGAATGAAGACAACGTGAAAGAGATATCATACCATGTGTCAATTATATATATTGAATGAATATATAATTTGTATGTTAAAAAGAGCTTATCAAAAACATTCTATAGCAGCTGGAGATGCATATAGTATTTTTTAATAAATCAGAAGGATGGTGATACATTATTATATTCTGGTAAAAATACATACAATAAAATATAATGAAAACAAGTACTGAAAAGAAAGCAAGAAAATGAAAAAAATATGTTACAAACATAACAGAAAAGCTATTATCCAAAATGTAAAAAATGTGTCCAAATGTCTTGGCATAAAGGACAAATTATATTTGAAAAGTAGAAAAAGAAGTGTTGGGATCCCTGGGTGGCACAGCGGTTTAGTGCCTGCCTTTGGCCCAGGGCGCGATCCTGGAGACCCGGGATCGAATCCCACATCAGGCTCCCGGTGCATGGAGCCTGCTTCTCCCTCTGCCTGTGTCTCTGCCTCTCTCTCTCTCTCTCTCTCTCTCTCTGACTATCATAAATTAAAAAAGAAAAAGAAAAAAAAGAAAAAGAAGTATTTAGTTGGAATGTGCTAATTATTGTTTATATTTGTATTCCTGACTATACAGATATCCTACAATCTTCCAGTTAGAATTTCTATCATATGAGTGCTTTTATCCCCCCAAAATTAATGGAATGTTGTGTCACACTAGGTGCCCTAAATAAACTAATTGAATTGAGTAAATAAAGTGAAAAAGTCAGAATATAAATTATATTCATATCTTCATTAGCAATTCAAATTAAAAACATATGTGTATATATATATATATACATATATATATGATTAGGTAATCTTCTTTCAAGCAATGGAAAGTTACTCTGACAAATTTAAGTGAATAATGGATTATTTTCTATATTCAGAGAAATATTTGTTTATTCAAAGGAAAAGCTGCTGACACAGGCTCAGCATAAGCAGAGTAATGCAGCTCAGGGGATCTAGGTGTCCAAAGTAAAGAATAATCTTACCAGAGTGTGCAGTTGTCAAGATGAATCAGCTGAAGTCATTTTTTAGACTTTAACTTAATGTTTAATATTTAGGAAAGAGCCAGTAGTAGGTCTGTCTTCTAAGACCACATGAACTCAAAGTAGAAGACGAATTCTGCAAAACATCTGACTATTGCTAGAACAATGGGAAGGAAAATGGATAGCTCAAAGCAATAAAGGTCAAGTACAGACACCATTACAAACCTATTAAAATATAGAAGTAAATTATATAAAATTTAGTGTTGCAATATGGAAGAATAAGTGTACTTGTATGTTGATAGTAAATTGCCTTAGTCTTTTAGGAGAGCAAATTTATTATATGTAATACGAGCTATAAAATCACTCACATAGTTCACTAATAAAATGCTACTTGGAAAATGTACTCTAAGGAATTTATCCTCCACTGCCTCTGTCCCTTATTATATTAAAACATTCCTAGATGAGGTATTTATCACTGTAAATATTTTTAAAAAACACACTCAAATGGCCAATAATAAGATGTGAATAAATAACTTATGTATATTCTGCACTATATAAAATGTTAATTATTTAAACAGTGAAAGCCCCTCAAAAAAAGAGGGCTCCAGCTTTGTTATTTTATTTTCTTCTTTTAAACGATTGGTTGTATGTTTGTTTTTTTTTTTCTTTTCAATTATATGGGTAATACAAGGTAGTCTCACTTCCAGTGGGCTTATGGCCTCATAAGCATCCGTGACAATTAGGAGGTGAAAAGCTGAAGAATATTGTATGACATCAGCAAATGCATCCTCAGATTTTATTGAACCTCTCAAAAGGTAAAGTAAGGAATTAGCTGTTAAAAGCTCCTAATATTGCTAATAGGAAAATGAAAGAAGGTGAGGAGGCAATTTCATCTTGTTGAAACACTCAGCGGTGAAAGCCATGAAGACGATCAGCTTTTAGTATAACTTTCCCATGATAAGTACAGCTCTTACTGAAGGCAATCACTAGGACACCAGAGCAGAGACCATAGGTGTTTGCGGGGGGGGGTTGGCAGGGAGAAAACTAAATGAATTTAGAAAATTTCTTAGAACTTGGCCACCAGGGGACCTAACTGGTATTTTCTCCCCTGTTTTACTTATTAAGGAAAGGATATTGAACAAATTGAATTTTAATAGTAAACAAGACTCATTGCTGCTCCCTGAAGATGGATGAAATGGTTTTAAAGCCCACAAAGGAAAATCAATGAACTCGTGATCTATACAATTGCTGAGGGAGTCCAAAGAAGCCATCAATATGTCAATATGATCCAGCTTTCCTTAATCAGAGGTGTGCACAAGAATTCTCAAAATATACTGGATCATGGGCTTCTCTGAGCTTTCTGGTTCAGATTCAGGATATGTCAGTTGTATGTATTTTTAGAAAAAAAAATCTCAGGACATGATTATGAAGCACAAGGTATTTTGAAAACTATTGACATAGATTGATATAGATTATTGGTTTCAATTGATATAGATTGCAATCCAATTATTGATATAGATTATTGGTAGAGTGTATCATTTACAACCATAGCAGATAACAAAAAAAAAAAAACAGAAGACTCATGAAATGAAATGGAGATTCAAAACAGAAACATTAAACTTAGCCAGTATAAAAGTTGTAGTCTCCAGAGAAAGAGAGTTGAAGCAGAGTGCAGAAGATAATTTAATAATTGAATATGGATTTTGGTGTGGTCAAAATGTTACAAAATTAATCCAGAATAAGCGATTGAGAAAAACATACTCTTGGAATACATTTTTGAACAATAGCAGTGTAAGAAATTCTGGTACAATAGTTGAAAACAAGTGTAATAAGGATCAAATGAGAAAAAAATTATAAGAAAAAAATTGTCAAATCAGAAAAAAGTTAAGAAAAGAGAAAATATAAAGAAAAGAGAATAAATACAAAGGACTGGAAATGATAGAGGAAATACTACCAAACATGTGTAGTTACAACAAATGTACAGAGGTTAAATACTTTTTTAAAAAAACATGACTCATTAATTAGGACAGAAGCCCTACTAACAGCAGGAGAAGGAGGAGTTCTACATCAAGGCAAATTTTATCTACTTTATCATTTTGCCCTGGCTGGCTCAGATGACCTGAAACTCAAGGAACTTGAGTAATTTGCAGTAAGAGTGTGGACACACTTGGCAATAACTGGATTTCTTAAATGCAGATAAGTAATGTTATTTTTGCCCACATATTTATTATTCATTGTCACTTAGCCATGACAAGTATAAAATCCATTTATGACATGAAACAAGTGACTCATATTGCACAAAGAAACATAAAGCAAGGATTTAAAAAAGATAATCAAAGATATGAATTCATCCTGCAAAAATAATTGATGAATTGTGCAAACTTACTTTTACTTGTTATTTTTGCAAAATCCTATCAATAGTGGCTAGATTAAATAATAAATGAAATAATTAATGATAGAATACTACACAGCTTTTATTAAAATCCAGTTACAACTACATGTACAGACATGGAAAGATATCAATAATATACTACAAGTTTAAAACATTATATAGCAATGGGCCTAGGATGAATGGATTTGAAGATATAAAACCAAAATAATGTAATTTCTGGTTGATACAGAATATGTAGAACTTTTGACGTTCTTTAACATACACATCTGATTGTTTTAATTTTCATGATAAGCATCTAATATTTTTTACAATCAGTAAATACAAAAATGATTTTATCATTAAAAACAGCTAGAATGATGGGACGCCTAGGTGCCTCAGCTGTTGAGTGTCTGCCTTTGACTCAGGGTGTGATCCCGGGATTCGGGATGGAGTCCTGCATCAGGCTCCTTGTGGGGAGCTTGCTTCTCCCTTTGCCTGTGTCTCTGCCTCTCTCTCTTTCTGTGTCTTTCATGAATAAATAAATAAACTCTTAAAAAAATAAAAACAGCTAGAATGAAAACAATAAATAAACTATGAAGAATAAATGCAGAAAAGTTGAATGAAATAATTTATGAATTCTCAAAAAATATAAGCACTAATATTATTTTGGTGGACCATACTGTATTATATTTGTTATTAGGGCCTAATACAAAGCCTCATACATGGTAGGTAGACAACACCTATTTATTAAATGGAACCAATTACGATGATACTGGAAATGTCTATATAAAATATCATGTTAAAAAAAAGTTCTACATACTGATTATAATATTTTATGATTATAATTATGTACCCATATATAATACATGTAAATATGTATTTTCTATTAAATAAGTAGAGACTGAAAAAAATAAGGAATAATGGAAGTATTTGGATTACTATTCTAATAAAAAATCATTAACTATTTGTGCTGGTGGTAATAATAAACAAGGCAATCAAGGTTCCTGTTTTCTTGGATCCTGCAATCTTACTGGACATATTATTGTATAATAAATAATGAAATAACAGAGGAGATTCTTACAAATTGATGTAAATTCTGTAACAACCAAAGAAAGCCATTCATTAAACGGCATATAGGCTGAGAGAAGAATTTCAAGGAATCAGGTACAAAGGTTCAGAGTCTGTACAGCAGTGGCACATTTAAGGAAGATTCCTAGTAGTAAATAGAGTGGGTATCAGTGCTTTAGGAGAGAGTAAAAGGAGCTGAAGTAAGAAATATGGGCAAAGACCAAGTAATTCAGAGACTTTGCAGCCACAACACAGTGTTTGGATTTTACTCAATGTGTAATTGGAAGTCACTGAAGGATTTAGCGAGGAGAGACATGATTAGATTTACATTTTAATAAGATCAGTCTGAGTGGTCTATGGAAGAAAGGTTGAAAGGTAGAAGCAAAAGTGGAAAATAAGTTTGGTTAAGACAATTCTACAATAGTCCAAGAAAAGATGGTGTGGAACTATAGAGAGGGAAATAGTTGGGTGATTTTGAGATGAATGTGAATGGATGTCATGATTATCTGGTGGTTACAGAAAGTGAGGGCAAGGAGGCAACAAGCACCTTGGATCATTTACTGAACTATAAAGGTGGGAAGAATGACATGTTCTGGTAGATGAAATCAGTTTATTTTGGAAACATTGAATGTATGGTCTCAATTAGACATTCAAGTGGAAATGTCGGGCAGATTGTTTCAATTTCAGTGGCAATGTCTGGCTTGTGGATCCAGATTTGGGAATTCTTACTACCTAAAGTCATGGGAATATAAACACTGATAGTGTTTAACACATTCCTTTCTCCCGTGGCTAAGAAAGTCTCTGTAGCTAAAATGTATACACAGGGCAGCCCTGGTGGCACAGTGGTTTGGTGCTGCCTGCAGCCTGGGGTGTGATCCTGGGGACCCGGGATCGAGTCCCCACATTGGGCTCCCTGCATGGAGCCTGCTTCTCCCTCTGCCTGTGTCTCTCCCTCTCTCTCTCTCTATGAATGAATAAATAAAAATCTTAAAAAATATATATTTAAAAAATAAATAAATAAATAAAATGTATACACAGATGTATATTTTCAGTGAAGTTAAGACACCAGATTTGAGAATTTTATTGTGAGGCTCTTGTACAAATTGGGTTGACAATAAATGTTTGTTTCATGAGAAAAGGAATTAATTTTATTTTTGTAGAGAAGGCTTTTTTAAGCTATGTATGGTTCTTTAAAAATATATTATTCTACCATGACACAATTAACAAAAATAACTCCCTACAAATTATTTTCTGACACTTATCTGAATACTCAAATACATTTTACTTAACCACAATAACATAAACAAATGCTGGGGATCCTTAACGTGACACTCTATGTTTGAAAGACCCAGTCATGTAATAACATTCTAGTTATGGCAGTTTTCACTTAGTAAAATATATTACAATTGGTAATATCAGTAAGATCAATTCCTGAGAGCAAAGATCCTGGATGGATTCATCTGTGGTCTCCTTCATGTTTTTTTTTTTCCTTAGGTTTTAAAAATTGATTTATTCATGAGAGACACACAGATAGAGGCAGAGACATGGGCAGAGGGAGAAGCAGGCTTCCTGTTGGGAGCCTGATGCAGGACTCAATCCCAGGACCTCAGGATCACACCCTGAGCCAAAGGCAGACACTCAACCACTGAGCCACTCAGGTGTCCCACCTTCATGGTTTTGAAGAACATATCCTAACTGGCTTCCCAAGAGTCACTTGAGTTCCTTATTTGGCCAGTACCCAGACACTAACACAAATCAGTCCCATGCCTCCCTCTGACATGCCACACCCAGCAGTCTGATACCATATTTCAAATGTTGTTGTTGCTGTTGTTGTTGTCATCGTTACTGAAAATTATAGACATTAGATTAGTTTCTTGGTATAGTTCCACCACATTGCTGCAGGTCTATAAATTAATCCCATTCTACAGAAAACAATGATATATTTAGGTTATTTCAATTCCAACTATCTTCAGGAAAAGATTTATTTTCCTTTTGTAACAGAAAAAGCCAATAATCCAAGACAAAGTCAAAGCTCATGTAATTTTTAGTTTATGCAGTAATACTAATACCTCCCTAACATGCTTGCCTGATGTTTACAGAAATATGCCATGATTCATGAGGAATTTTGAACTAGCTTATATTTACTGCCTGAACTTTAGTTCCAAAGAGGATTTTTTCCTTTAAGTCTTACCTAATAAGAGAGAAGGGAATCTTGTACTGGCAGATTGTTACTATAGCAAATTTGGCAAATACTACTTTAAAAATTCTTGAATGTAAACTTTGGTCATAAAGTTTAAAGGCCTTTGCTCCTTATTTATTCAGAAAATAATATTGACATAAATATAAATCAGCTTATTATGAAAAAGCTATCTGAATTATTCACATGAATGTCTTAAATAATAAAATAACTGTTTTGGCTACATCACAACTGACGTGTACAAGTTTTTCTATTGTATTAGATATAACTGTCAATGGGCACAATCATAATTCAATTACAATGAAGGATAAACTGTTAAACTGTAATCAGTATAAAAGTTTACATTTTGCAATTATTTTGAAATCAAGAAAAAATTGAACTGTTACCTGTTCCAACACTGTATGGCTTCTTGATCTTCTCCAGTATTCAATATGTCTACTGTATATATTAGTTCTGGGGTTTATCTTGTGGAGTTCCTTATGGAAGCAATCTCAAGTGTCCAGAGCTATATTAAATTCTTCAACCTCAAAAAAAAAATTCTTCAACCTCTGATGGCATAGTCCTCAATAACTATAACCCATTGATTTTATCACCTTTTCATTTCCTTCCTAAGCCAGCTTAAATTCCATGGCCAATTACTATAATAGCCCCCTTACACATATTCTCAACTGTCTTGTCATGTTTGTTTTGGCAGAGGGAGAAGACCCATTTTGTACCCTCAATCTTTAAGGTGAAACACACACACACACACACACACACACACACACACACACAGCCATGCTAAATGCTTTTGCTTCACATTCAAGGGCAATAGCCTCAAAGAGCTCTTCAGGCTGCCCAGCAAGCATACTCTTATTCAATATTCTCCCATTTTCGTAGACAGCTACACACACTTTCTGCTCTTTTTTTTTAACTGCTCACACTTTCCCCACTCCATCGTGATAATCTTTAAACTTTTCTTTCTTAAAAAAAGATTCTATTTATTTGTTTATTTGAGAGAGAAAGAGTGAGCACGAGTGATGGACAGAGACAGAGGGAGAGGAAGAGGCAGACTCCCTCTAGGATGACCCCGGGATCATGACCTGAGCTGAAGGCAGATGCTTAACTGACTGAGCCACCCAGGTGCCCCTCTTGCAGTTTTTCTGAGAGTATAGAGTAATCAAAAGAGAATATTCTAAATTCCCACCATCATAGCTACCAATCAGCATCTGTGCCCTTTCCTTTCTGTACCATAGATGAACACTGTTCTTATACCAACTCCTCGACTTGCGCCCTCTCATCTACTCAAGAATATTGATTGGCAATTCCTCTCCCTCATGTATTACTGATTGCTTCTCCTTTTCACTGGGTCATTTCCACCAGCATACATATATCCTTCAATTTCTTCCATTCAAAAAAATATGCTTTATTTCCCATTTGACTACAGTTACACATCTGTGCTCCTATTTACACCAATTCCCTTGGAAAGAGTAGTTCTATATTCACTGTCTTAATTTTTCTTCCCCTTCTTTCTTAAAACTTATACCAGCCAGGCTTTCAACCTCACGACTCCACAGAAAAATGTTGTTTTGGATGTCACCAATGTCTTCCACATTGATAAATCCAGTACTTATTTCCCAGTTTCCATCTGGCTTGATTTAGCAGCGTTTGACACACATGATCAATCTGTTCCCTGAAATATATTCTTCACTTCCTGTACAGAATGCTTGCTTTCACAGGTTTTTTGTTTTGTTTTGCTTTACTTCACAGACTACTTCTTCACAGTCTCTTTTACACAGATTCCTACTATCTCCCCAGTCATTTCCTTTGTTATGCTTCAGGGCAGACTTTGGATCTCTAATGAATATAGATCAAGTGGCTGATGGGCTTTGGTCTCATTAGCCACTTTAAATGCCTTCTATACAGTGAAGACCCAAAAATTACAACTCTAAACCAGACCTTTCCTTTAAATTCTAAACTTATATACCTATCTGTCTGCTTGGCATGACAACTAGGAAGTACAAAAGCCATTTCCAACTTAATACACCAAAACCCCTTCCCCAATTCTGCTTCTCCTCAAGCTTTCTCCATCTAAGTAAGTCTTTTCTTTCAGTTGTTTAGTCTTAGAACTTTATTTCCTCTTTTCTCTCTTTTCCTACATTTAATCTAGTACTAAACCCTGGAAGCCACTGTAAGGACAAACAAAAATGAAAAAAGCAGAGTCTTAATTCACCCTATGGAAAGTCAGAAAAGAGACTTCTTCCATTTCCACCACTTTTCTTAGAGCATTTCCTTCAGAAAATCCTGTAACCTTACTTTTTTTTAAAAAAAATGTGTATATATATATATATATATATATTTTGAAAACTAGATATAAGCCTATTATCAGTTTTATGACCCAGAAATATATTTTTTTAGGACCCAGGAGCCATCTCTTTGAAATGTAACATTTCTATGGGAAGTTAGGAGTCTGACTTCAGTGGACACATTGTTCAAGTTGCAAAACTACTTCCTGTCATAAAGATAGAAGAATCTTTTATCTCCTCTAGGTAGGGCTGATTAATAACATAGATGGTCATCTGGATTACCAGGTAAATTTAGGGTAAACTATATGTGACCAATGCTGCTGTCAAGTCCTTTTACTTAAAGATTAGTTATTGTTTGTCTTGAGATCATATATGTAATGAGTTGTGTCTTCTTTAATATATGAAAAGGTGAGGGATCCCTGGGTGGTGCAGTGGTTTGGCGCCTGCCTTTGGCCCAGGGCACGATACTGGAGACCCAGGATCGAATCCCACGTCGGGCTCCCGGTGCATGGAGCCTGCTGCTCCCTCTGCCTGTGTCTCTGCCTCTCTCTCTATCTGTGTGTGACTATCATAAATAAATAAAAATTAAAAAAAAAAAGTGAGATGTCTTTCTGTCTGCAATGTCTTAGCAGATTGCTTAGCAGATTACTACATGCTACTTTAATGCTTATTCAATAATAAATTGCTTCTTTTCTCCACTACCTTTGTGGGGAGGATTTCTGTATTGGGAGATTTTATTTTCTAATTTTATTTTCCAATGATTTATCTTCTAAATTGACCAAGACTTTACAATTTCTCACAACTTTAACTTCTACCATGCCATTCCAAGCCACTTGCTCATGTCATTGGGATTACTGAAATAGCCATCTAATTAGCCTTCCACTTTCAGTTTTGGTCCTTTAAAATTTTATTATAACACTATAGTGAGACCTATCCTTTAAATCTGAAATGAGGGCAGCCCGGGTGGCCCAGCGGTTTAGCGCCGCCTTCAGCCCAGGGCCTGATCTTGGACACCCCGGATGGAGTCCCGTGTCAGGTTCCCTGCACGGAGCCTGCTTCTTCTTCTGCTTGTGTCTCTGCCTCACTCTCTCTCTCTCTGTATCTCTCATGAATAAATAAATAAATCTTTAAAAAAATCTGAAATGAAATCACATTGTGCCCTTCTCCCACACTAACTTATTATGAAAAATCATTATAATCTACAGAAAAATTAAATAAACATATTATGCATATAAAATTAACCTAGATTTATCAATTATTAAATTTTTGCAACATTATTTTATCTTTCACTATATTGTACTCATATATGTATGTATGAGTAGAATATATGTGTATTTCTGAACCATTTTTTAAAGATTTTATTTATGTATTCATGAGAGACACAGAGAGAGGGGCAGAGACATAGGTAGAATGAGAAGCAGGCTTCCCACAGGAAGCCCAATGTGGGACTCAATTCCAAGACCCCAGGATCACTCTGAATCATTTCTAAGTAAGTTGCAGCCATCATTATAATCAATTTTGCAGCATGTATTAATTAAGAACAAGGACATTCTTCTACATAACCATAATACCATTATCATACCCAAGAAATTTAGCACTGACACAATTATATTGCCAAATAATCTGTTTTCAAGTGTCTCAAATTGCTCAAAGTTCTTTATATGTATTTTAGATCTAAAATGTAACAGAATATAGCAAGATAATGCATCGCATTTGAATGTAGTGTGTTTTTAGTAGAAAAAAAGTTTTCCTTCCTTTTTATTTGAATATTTGTACAATTTTTAAAATAAAATATTCCTTAATCTAGAACTGCTTGGTTATTTCCTTATGACTAAATTAAGGTTGAAGAGTTTGGCAAAAAATGCTAAAATAAGTAATGTTGTGAACTTCTCATTGAAAGGAGGAGATGGATGCCTGGGGGGCTTAGCGGTTGAGCATCTGCCTTTGGCTCAGGGTGTGATCCTGGTCTGGGGATTGAGTCCCACATCAGGCTACCAGGGGGGAGCCTGCTTCTCCTTCTGCCTGTGTCTCTGCCTCTCTCTGTGAGTGTCTCATGAATAAATAAATAAAATCTTCAAAAAAAAAGAGAAAAGAAAAGAAAGAAAAGAAAAGAAAAAAGAAAAGAAAAAAGAAAAGAAAAGAAAGAAAAGAAAAGAAAAGAAAAGAAAAGAAAAGAAAAGAAAAGAAAAGAAAAGAAAAGAAAAGAAAAGAAAAGAAAAGAAAAGGAGACAGGGTCACCTCAGTCATGTAAGTGCCAACTTTTGGTTTTGGCTCAGGTTGAGATCTCATGGGTCATGGGATTGAGCACTGTGTTAGGTAACCTGCTCAGTGCTCAGCAGGGAGTCTGCTTGAAGATTCTATACCTCTGCCCCTCCCCCCAATGGACACACTGTCTCTCTTTCAAATAAATAAGTAAATCTTTAAAAAAAGAAGGAAAAAGGAGGAGACATATCAAGAAGTACATTATATCAGTTAGTCCCATTGTGGTGGTATATGCCAAATCTATCCATAGAAAAGGTAACTTTAACTCTTTTTATATAACACATAATCTACCAAATGATATCTTGAAAAATGACAAAAACCCTCTAACTCAATAGCTTTGTATCTAGTGGTTTAATATTTATTAATGATATTTCTCTACATTTGTTATTACTGTGGCAGTGGCAAATGGTAATTTTTATAATGCATCATTATTCTACATTTATTGGTTAGCATAATCTGAAAATAATTGCTTTTCTACCACTGTTCCATTTTATTTGTAGCACTTTGGCTTTATGGACTGATGTTTTAAAAAGAATGTAATGTGTTATCATTCCTGATTGTGCCAGTCAATATCTATACAGGAGTCAGGAAATACATCAGATATTGTAATAGAGAGAATTTAATATGAAGAATTTAGCCATATAAAGAGGTTAACCAGGTTATTGAAAAGGCAAATAAAACAAAAACAATAATTATAAAATGCTAAAGTATTATGGAAATAGTGATGATGAAGCAAATAACACTCCAGGACCAAGAAAGAATAATGATAGTAATCAGTTAAGAAATGGATTTAAGGGTCCAACCTGATAGGCAGAAAAGGGGTAAGTTTAGGCAATGCTTTTTAGGTTTAGGCAATGCTTTTTAGATGATGGCTAAAAAACAAAGAACAGTAGTTCAATAGCTTTGTCATTCCATACTACACTGTATGGACTACATGGATAACATTACTTTGATAGTCTCATGAGAAGCAAGTGACAAGTATTTTAGATGCCTTAGTGAGGCATATGCAAATTAGATGGTCATAGATAAAATCACAAAAAAATCAGGGTTCTTCACTACAATGAATATTCTGAGGGCCCAATGGTAAAAGAGTGCCAACTTCTCTACAACTTAAGCAACAAAGTATGTTTTCTAGCTTTTGAAGTTTTAGTTTTTTGATACATAAAATATGATTGAGTAGTTCTAATTTTGATTCCTTTTGTTATAATTGAATTTTGAATATCTTCATGTGTTCAGGGCCATGTTTATAGATTTATTCATTCTTTAACCTCAGGATTTTAGTGTTTTTATTTTATTCTCAATTTTAAAGAATAATATAGTTTCTATAGTTTTTTAAAAATTTTTAGATGGTGCTAATTATACTAAGGGAAGACAATTTGTTTTCACACATTGGCCAGATACCTAAAAGAGGAATGCTTTGATCAGCTGTTCTCTTCCATGTGGAAATTCTTCTAATAGTAAAATTGGAATTTGGGGGATGTTATTTAATTTAAAAGTTTTTCCATGTAGATTCCAAACAGAGATATGTGGCATATAGCTGAAATTGATTTAGTGAATTGCTTACTGCAGGTATTTTTCTGGAGGATTTAGTTAGTCTCTGGACAATATCAGCAACTTTAAAAATAACACATTATGCACTTCTTTGGAATGACTCATTGTCTCTGGAAAATGCTGTGATATCTCCATTTTATAGATGAGAAAATTGTAACTCAGAGAAGTTAAGTAACTTATCTATAAAGTCTCACATTTAGAAACTGGCAAAACTGGAACTAGAACACAATTCTTTCTTCTGCAGTGCCAAATTTTAATGACTGCTGCCCTAATCCTGAAACACCAGTTTTTAAAATCCATGCTATTTTCAAATCTTCTCCTTAAACACCTTATTTACATCATTATACATCTATCATTACTAAAATATATGGCATCCCCTGTGGCCGTCCAAAGTGGAAACCCCTAATTTTGTACCAGTTCTGCATACTTAAGAGTATTGTCCTAGTTATCTCTTGCCAGGTTCAAATTATTGGACCTCCACACTCTGTGGCCTTGAAGCTCATGCTTTAGTACCCTCTCTCATACCTGACTTCCCTATAGTCTTTCCTTCACATTTATTGAACGTTGCGGCTCTAACTCACAGTTGTTTTATCCATATTAAATGCCATTACTGGAAAAATATCTAGCTTTGTATGTACTACCTTACATTTATTGTTTATCAAGCACTTACTTTGTCTAGCCAGTAGGTTATGAAATTTTCATAGATGCTATCTAGTCCTTAACAATCGTATGAAGTAGGTGTAATTACTCATTTTGCAAATGAGGAAATGGAAGCAATAATAACAAATTTGGCCATGTTATAGGAATGATGGATCCAGGATTGACCTGGGTTGGGTCTTCCTTCATTGCTTATACTCTACTGCCTCTAACAGTATAATAGAAAGTCACAGCTTAGGCAGTCTTCTTTTACAGGAGAATGCCATTGATTCTCTTTAGTCTTGGGGAATGTGTTCAACACCCTGGGAGCATAAGCAGAATCTTCTGACAAAAACAAGTTATATAAGTTTATGAAAGTTAATGAAAACTTGAGGAAAACTTGGAAAAAGTGAATGTATAACAGAGAAAATAAATAATTTCTCTGAAGAGTGAACACTGCTTCCACCTGTCCTCAGGTTATTTGCCTTGCTCTTGGCAAGCCTTCCCATGACAGGGCTAAGTGAATTCTTATTAACAAGAATTTCCAAGTTTCATCCTAAATTCTCTTCAGTCAAAAAGAATTCTTTTCTTTACCCAGCCCAAGTACTATCTCATTTTCTGCCTCAGAATAACTGGAAATGAAAATGTCACTTCTTTTAGAAAAACAAGAAATACAAACCTTCTTAATGTACTTTCAAAAATGAGATAATTTGACTCTCATACCTCAAAAAAAAACCTTAATCACTATATTCCATAGTGTAATTCCAATATCTGAGTTATTCAGTCTTAATTTGTACAATGTTAGGATTTCATCAGTCCAGTTCAGATAACAATGATCCCAGTCGATTAATCAAGTTCTTTGTCACAGTCTGTCAGCTTGATATGAAAAGAACATTAAGCCAGTATGCACCTTCTTTTCCCCTCAGTTTTGTAAATTTTCTGAAGACAAATGCCTTAAGAAATAAAGAATTGATATACCTTGGTCTGGCTTCCTTTTTCTCCTCAAAATTTATGTCTTGGATGTTTACTGAGATAATAATTGACATCAGAATTTTAGAGCCAGAATCAACTTGAGAATTAATCTAACTCATTTTTTAAGGTGAGAACAGATGTCTCTCTGTGTAGTTATGTAATGTATGGTCACACATCTAGTTAATGCCAGTACTTTGACTAGAATCAAATATATCTAAATTCAGAGAAGTAGTTCTAAGAAAACATGCAAGATTCTTCTGTCTGCTTTTCTGGCCCTTGGAAGAGTTATAGATATGGAACAAAATTTGTATCAGAATTCTTCTGAATGTTTCAAGAACAGCAGTTTTTATATCATTTATGTAGCCTCCTGTCACAGAAAAATATCAGTATTATATATGTATATATCTACCTCACATATACACATACACATCCTGCAAAGTAAAAGAAGTTAAATGTCTACATCTATAATATGATGTATAATACTTTTTCTATGAAGGGTCAGGTAGTAAGACTTTCAGGTTTGTGGGTCATATGGTCAATTTGTTATAGTAAGAAAATGGTCGCAGACAATAAATGAATGAGGATGGCTGTATTCCACTTAAACTTTATTTACAAAAACAGTAGGCAGACTGTAGTTTTCCAATTTCTACTCTAGACTATGTATTCATTGATTGGTCAATGATTCTTTAAATATTTATTGAGGAAGTCTTTTATGGCAGTAACTATTCTAGACATTGAGACTAAAGCAGCAAAGAGAGCAAACTACCTGTTCCATGAAGCTCAGGGTCTGGTGATGATGCGTTATTAATTTAGTATGTACTAATTAACAGTAGTAAACTAATGACTGACTATACAATATTTTTGGATGAGGAAAAACACCATGAAGAAAAATAGAGCAGAATAAAGTGTTAGGATTTGACAAGGCCAAGAAAGGACTTGCTAAACAAGAAAGCAGGGCCAAGAAATTCTCATTGATGAGGTAATATTGGAGCATAAGACTGCATCAGGTGGATGCAGGCACCATTTTGATATTTGGAAAGTTTAGTTAGCAGTCCTGTGTGGATGGCTGTTCTGTTCATCTATCCGTCTGTTTTTCCTTCTCTAGCATTATTTAGTTCTTTTAACATCTGATTTACATGTGCCCTGTACTATGATATCTGTGCATGGTCGTCATTTGATACAATCCTTTATTATCTACTTGAACTGCCCCCAAAGAGATGTGAGGTCACTTGCCTCGGCGAGTATGTGAGGTGTGAGGTCACTAGCCTGACACAGAAGGCTACTGAAACATCCATACCTTATCCCTAATATCTGTGAACTGAAGTAGCACTGTTGCGTTTTTCCTTCTGAGCCAGAGAAAGCTTTGACACCACAAAACCCCTAACCAGATGGAGCTGCCACTTTGTATGCACCAAGTATTTTCTCTATAACAAAAAATAATCATTGAATTTAATTTAATAGTACATAAGTTTGGAGGTCATGTCCACTAAATTGCTAACCAACCAAGGCAGTAATATATACAGTAACTTAAAAAAGGAAATTTTCTGAAATAATTTCATGATCTCCCTATACAGGCTTCAATTTTATTTTCTCGAAAATTATATGATTAGCAAACTCAATAATATAGCAGAAAGGAATTCCTACACCCCACTAATTCATTTACTAAAAAATATTTATTGGGTACTAACTAGATGCCAGTCATTAAGCAAGGTAAGCATGTAATGTTTAGGAAGAAGGTCATAGCTCTTGCTGTTTATATTCTGGGAGACTCTAAGAGGAAGGTTACCTCATCCGGCTTCTAAACCTCTCAGCCCCACCTCTTCATTCATACCATTGTTGTGGTATAGCTTTGAACAAATATAAATATTACCTTTACTTGGATGGACCGGCCCAGCCCTCTATTTACCTCTGAATTCTTAACTCCAGGGAATGTGATCCCATGGGGATCCACTGAGCATTTCTTTATTTGCAAATTAGAAGACAAAAAATGTCATGGGTTACCCTGGATCAATGAGAATGGAGACAATGAATACATTAGTTTTTCTTTCAACTGTAGGGTAGATAGTTATAAAATGAATTTTATAAATTTCTCTTAAGCTCTAGCACGGCAGACCACTTGTAATCCTTAACAGCTTTCCTTCCTTCCCTCAGTCTGGTCTCTCACTTCTACTCCTTGGGAACCATTCCTAACTAAGTTACTTGCAAACAAGCTTTCCCCTCAGTTCAGCTTTGAGGTAACCTAGGGCAAGACAGGAGGGAAACAGATCAAACAGCCCCCTAGATAAATATATAATTACGAGAATTTACATGTAAAGAATTTATAGCTCCCAAATACATATAAACATATCAAGAATATTTTGGAAAAATATGTGACCATATTTCTGAAGTATAGTACACCAAATCTAAAGGGTCTTGGAAGGGATAATGCCTGAGGGGAGACCTGAAGAAAACTTTGAGGTTAACAAGGCAAGTAGAAGGGAAATCCAGACAGAAGTATAGGATAGTACGTAGGATCCCTTTAGAGTGAGAGCAGCCAGTGTGGCTGAGATGCAGGAAGCAAGCGAATAGAAAGGCCACCAGGCCCACAGTGTAAGCCAATACAAGATTTTGATTATTCTTTTAAGAGCCGTGGATATTCGATTAAAGAATATCAAAAGAATTTTAAACATATTTGATTGTTTGCTTGTTTTAAGATCACTCTGCCCACCTAATCTGTACAAAGTCAATAACCATAAAGTAGCAGAAACCAGTTTCAAAGCAAGCTCACCTAATCTATTCCCAAATACTAGAATTGAACCTAAAGTTCTTATTTGTTAACTCTGCTTCTATTTCCCTATCCGTAAAATGAGGATCTTCAAAACTTCTGATTCTAAGTTAGCTGTTTTCATTTTTTCTACAATTCTTACATTATGATTTAAAATAATTACTTCCTCATTATATGCATAAGCTTATATAAAATTAAATATTAATTTTCAGTCCCTGCCCTTTACAGCCTCTAGCTACTGCAGACACTAATTAAGGTAGAAATTTATTTTTTAGCTCAGTTCTTGAATGATTCAAGTAAAGTCTTTAGCCTGATAAATGTTCAACAAATATCAGCTGTTATTAACAAATAAATAGTACAAATTAATTTTTTTACTAGATTTTAAGCAAGTTGAAGATGGGGACTATCCTTGATTTACTTTTATCTTCAGCATCTCACATAATTCCTTATACTTAGTTATCATTCAATGGGTGAATTGAATGTGTGAGTAAATGAATAAATGAACTCCTTCCCATTTGATTGAGAATAACCCATTTAGACCTCAATCAAGAGGGCGGGAATTCATTCATCCACCAACTCAATTACTTTTCATCCTTTGGATGCGGAGCCATATGGCTTAGTCAGTCCTCATGACAATTCTGTAAGGTAACTTGTTCCTACTTAGATAAGAAAATTAAGACAAGGAAAATAAAAGTTTAAATGACTTCTCTTTTTAAAAGATTTTATTTATTTATTCATGAGAGACACAGAGAGAGAGGCAGAGAGAGGCAGAGGGAGAAGCAGGCTCCCTGCTGGGAGCCCGATGCTGGAACTCAACTTGAGTCAAAGGCAGCCGCTCAATCACTGAGCCACCCAGGCATCCTGTAGACCTTTTGATGCTCATCTTATGTCTTTCATTATACCCAAAGAGGATCCCAAATGGTCAGATACACCCAGCAACTTTGTTCTATTCATCATTCATCCAAAACCATCACACAACTTCTCCTTTTTATATCTGGCGAGAAAGTTTCCTACTTTGGATTGAAAGCTCTTGAAAATTGTCAAAATGAAAAGGTATGAAAAACTTGTGAACACCGGGAAAGTAATTTTTTTTTTTTACCCTGGCCTATATATGGGGACCATAGGAATTCAGAGGTGTTCACATTTAGTCTAATGGAGCATGTAAGTGAGCTCAAAATTTCTTAGTTAAAATTTGAGATTAGGTTCCACAATGAAGGCTTGCTGAAGAGAACCATACTTAAGATATTTTAGGAAATGGTGCCAGGCTCAGATCTATCTTTTTTAAAAATCTGGAGTGATGTCTACAATTTACATAAACAAATACCAAAGTTATTATTTCTGTGAGGTATGACAAAATCAGGACCTACATTATTAGGTTTTTGATCCCACTATTTCATGCCTTGTTTTCTAATTGACAGAGAATTACATGACTGAGTTCTAGACTTCCACTTGACTTTGAATCACAGGACTTTTACCATCATTTCTGTACACAGTGTGGCAAGCCCCTAGTAAGAAAAATACCCACGGTCCTGAGATTCTATTTACCTAATATCCTTAGCCAAGAAGGGTGTGATTCTGCAGTACACATTCCCTAAACACTATGTGATTCCCATAAAAATAGGTTAATCTTTTATTCCTTGATATCTAAGCCTGGCTAATTCAGAATTTTACCATCTTTTACTGAAGCTGCCACTACCATGTCTGACTGAAGATTAGAGTTCCCCACAGAGAACTGTAGGCTTATACTGAATTATACCTGAACCAACTGTGCCTATAGAAAAGTATATATGTTGAACAATGTTATATCAAACTGCTTGGCTACCTTCAAGGAACTAATATCTAACTAGATTAGATTTCTCCAACCAGATATATTAGCTCTGGCATTCTCTATTACCTCTGCTTCCAAAAAACAATGATTTTTTTAGAAATTTGACATCATCTTCCTAGATATGCATAAATAAAATAAAAGCTGCTTTAAAATAAAAGGTTACATAAAACACATAGTGGAGATTACTAAAAAAACAAATTTTGGACATTGCAGCAAGATTCTGATTAATAGGACTAGAATGTAACCTGATAATCTGACTTTTTAATAAATATCCCAAAAGATTTCAATGCAGGTGTTCTAAGGAATACAATGTGAGTAACATTGATCTCTATGTTATAAAGTTTATATACAGATTTTTTTCCAATAAACTTATTAATGGAATAGTGGTTTATACTAAAATATAAATTTTTATTTCAGCACAGTTCCATTTCTAAATCCCGTAAGAGGAAGAAAAACATACACTTCAACATGCTATTGTAAGATCTTTGCAATTTTCCTTTCAATATTAGTCATAAATTACAATTGGAAAATCTTTTTTGTTCTTTCATGAAAACATGCAATGGGTATTTATTGTGTTCCTTTTTTTTTTTTTTGTATATTTTTTATTGGAGTTTGATTTGCCAACATATAGTATAACACCATCAAGTGTCCTCCTCAGTGCCCATCACCCCCGCCCATCTCCCCTTCCACTACACCTTGTTCATTTCCCAGTTAGGAGTCTCTCCTGTATTCCTAAGATATGTCCAACACTGGTGAATTCTTACAAGCCAGAAAGATGATACTGAAGTGTTTATTTTATCCAAATGCTTAAAATTATAGAATGGAAAATTTTTGTCAAAGTATGAAGAAATAGAGATCAAAAACATCCATCTTCAGGGATCCCTGGGTGGCGCAGCGGTTTAGCGCCTGTCTTTGGCCCAGGGTGCGATCCTGGAGACCCAGGATCGAATCCCACGTCAGGCTCCCGGTGCATGGAGCCTGCTTCTCCCTCTGCCTGTGTCTCTGCCTCTCTCTCTTTCTCTCTCTGTGACTATCATAAATAAATTAAAAAAAAAATTTAAAAAAAAATAGAAAATAAACTTAAAAAAAAAAAAACATCCATCTTCAGTAAAAGTTCCCTAATTTGAAATGAAAAAAAAAAAGAAACAAAACAAAACAAAAACAAAAACATCCATCTGTCTTGATTCTTCAGAGTATATACATAATTTGATCAAGTCTTATATTTGAGACAGCTGCATGCTGTTTAAAAATATAATTAAAATTAGAAAGATAATTACTGTCTCCATTATCTTTCAAAGGTGCACACCTCTCTAAAATAAGCATTTTATTTAAAATATGGGAAAAGAAAAATCTAACTATATTCTTTACAAGTTCTTCAAAATTACACATTAAAGCTTTTAACAATTTGGCTGACATCTATATTTATTCCACTTCCTTAGTCACTGTGAGTTATTTTAGTTCATTGACATTATCTCAAAAAGAAAATACTTGTGATTATTAAATTCATTTTTTCTTACCTTCATTCTGTGGAGAAATACTTTCTGGCCATACAAATTTGACTATTTAGATCTCTTTGCTATACAAATTGCTTCAATTGCTTCAATGAGTGCATGACTTCTGTGAGCACTCCCAAAGTTTCCCAAATATACTGTATGAAACAAATACACTGTAAGAAACAAATAGTATAATAAATATGACAATTATTATGCACAATTCTTACATATCATTAATGTGCAGTAACTGCAATCACTAGTCGGTCACAAAATATAAGTGATTTCTAGAGTAACAGAAGGTTTAAAGAGATGACAGCCAGTGCAAGAGTTCACAATGGTTTCATTAATTTGATATTATCTAGAAAATCAACTCAAACAATTCAGGTAAATATAAATATACATTTGCAATCATATACCAAAGCTATAAAGCTGCAACCAAGTCTGGTTACAGAATAATTTTAAGCCAATGACTAGGAAGAAGCATTACAGCCTGTGCACTCTAGACAACAAAAATTCTGTTTTTCCTTTGGTGAAAGATAGATTAACATTGTACATTTTACTTTATTAAAAACCTCCATTTTATAAAAAGAGTAATCACTTTTTAAGGTTGTATCACAGTAGTTGAATTACTTGGTAGTAGTTGCATTTCCCTGGCAACAAAGTTTAGTGGTGGTATGAGTTGAATTGTTTCCCCTCAAAAGATATGTTCAAGTCCTAACCTCTAGTACCTATAATGCGACCTTATTTGGAAATAGGTGTAATCAAGTTATAGATGTAATCCTTATTGATGTAGTCAAGTTAAGATAGCCATACTGGATTAAGGTGGACCCTAAATCCAATGACAAGTGCCCTTATAAGAAGGCCTTATGAAGACTCAGACACACAAAGAGGAGAGATGGCCATGTGAAGATGGAGGCAGAGATTTGAGCAATGTGGCTATAAATTAAGGAATGCCACGGATTGCTGGCAATCATCAGAAGCTAGAAAGATGCAAGAAAGGATTCTTATCTAGAGCCTTCAGGTGGAGCAAGAATGCCTTGCAAAACCTTGGTTTCAAACTTCCAGTTTCTAGAATTTATGAGAGAACAAATTTCAGTTCACTCCATATATAATTTGTTATGGCAGCCATAGGAAATGAATACAGGTGGTTTCTTCTTTAACTTCACAGAAGAAGTCTTATATATTCAAAAGAGAGCATCACAATCACATAGAGATGCAAATACTGAAGAGCAAACTAGGCTTATTCATTATAAGAAAGACTTGATTCAATATGTTAAGCTCAAAGGAATTAAATCCAAATTCATGCCTCAACAATATGATAATTTACCACACATCTTAGAAGTTTAATTTAATAATAACTATTCCATTGCACAGATGTTAAATACATGGATACATTATTTCTATAGAATTGTGAGCTTATTCTAACTCAAGAATCGTGTGACTCCCCTGATTACAAAGCACTAAATCTTTGATTTTCAGTGTACATTTAGCTCTGAAAATTCTCTAATTACTCTACATAATTAGTTACAATGCCACCAGTGTAAATTTACTAACTCTGTAAAAAGTCAGTTATTTATCATAATTATGATCATTATGACAGGATATTTTAACTATTCCTTTTACCAACAAATTATCAAAACTTGACAATGAATTTTTCTCTTTCAGATAAATCTTTAAATTTTTTAAAGAAAGTCAGAGCATGATCAATTATTTATTCCATACTTACTTTAGATTCATAAACTTTAGAGAAAAGAGTGTAGTATTTAAATTGTATTTCATTTCAATATATTTCATAGGTTAAAAATAAAAATCAATTTAAATAGTGATTAAAGAAGTCTCAAAACATAATCTCAATACTTATCTGTATATTTTTTAAATAAGTAAAAACTTCTTCAAAAATTTTTGAGGCTTACTGATCATTAAATTAATTCTATGCTAAAAATTAACTTATTTTTTTATTAAAAGTCAAAACTTAAGGTCATTATCTCAATAGAATATTATAACTTTCCTCTGGAAGAAAAGAAATGGGCCTACTGAGGACTGACAAGGGCACTCTACAAAGTCAGGGTCATTAGAATTGCCAAAGAGCTAAATAATTCTTTCAAAGTATTCGTGAGAGACAGTAAAGCTGCAAAATAATCATATAAAGAATTAATTATTTTATAGATAACTGAAGGATAGGACCACCTCTATGATAAAGGATAAATATTAGACATATACATGCATCCAGGATTTGGGAAGATTCAATTTTGGAATAATAAAACAACAGGAAAAGTGCCTTCTCTGACATATTGTTTTTAGCAAAAAAAAAAAAAAAAAATCATTGCATTCTGACCAAAAAATGTTTATAGAAACTTGTCAGGGAGGGATGAGAGACATTGGATGCTCATGAAATAATAAAAATGAATCAAGAGTACATAAAGGAAACATTGTTATGAAAAACAATTAGACGAAGCTCACAAAATATTCTGAGAATATATATGAAACTTTTAAAGATGCAAAAAGATAATTAAATAGTGGACTAATAATTAATAACAAGAAAAAGCCACATCGGAAAATTCTCACATCACATTAACGGATTTCCTTCTTTGTTAGTGTGGAGGCCAAGAAAATTAAGGCCATTCCACTTTAAGTTCAGAGTTAGCACAAGTACACCCATCCCAGGCCCCTGTGAATAAGAGCTAAAATTTACATTACTTCAGTTACAGGAAGAAAACAGCTTACAGCTTGACGCCCTAGAAAGCCCCATATTAGAATGAGAACAGAGCCCAAGCCAGTGGCAGGAAGCCCCATATGAGAAGGAGAACAGAACTCAATGCCCTTGAAAGCCCCACATCAGAATGTAAACAGAACTTGAGAAATTCCTCCCCCCCTTCTGGAGGTCCCCTAGACCAGCCCTTAAAACTAAGCTGGAACCCACCTCGGGGTCCAAGTCCCTGCTCCGCTGTGTCGGGTATACTTGGACCCAAGCTCAAGCTTGTAAATAAACCCTCGTGTGTTTGCATTGGTGTCGGCTCCTTGGTGGTTTCTCGGATTCGCAATCTTGGGCACAACATTTGGGGGCTCGTCCGGGATCCGAGAAACCCCCAGGACCCCATCCAGAGGGTTTCACCCGTGGTGAGTGCACTCAACTTTTTCCACCTTTTGTGCACATAGTTTCTGAGAGCTCTAAACTGTACTTTTACCTGTAGGAATTCCAATCTGTATTGGGTCGGCATTGGCTTAGGCGGTGGCGCTGGCGGGCCGTCCACCGGGGGTCTTGAGGAGACGTCGTTTGCCCCCGCCTGGAGGACGGGGTCCTCCTCTGTAAGGGGGTCAGGGGTCCTCATCTGTAAGGAGGACAGGGGTCCTCGTCTGTAAGGAGGGCCGGCTGCCAGCCCTTCGGGTTACTTTCTGTTTTGTCTCTGCGGCCGCATTGGAATGTTTGTCTGTGTTGTTGGGTCCTTGTTAATCATCTTTACTGTCTGCGTCTTGGTGTGGATCCGGGACATAATGGGGGAGACAAACCACTCCCCTGTCTCTTATGCTCTCCCACTTCTCGGATGTTAGGGAAAGAGTTCGTATTCTGAGCACAGACATATGGAGAGAGAGATTCCAAATTTATTGCATATAAGAACGGCCAACCTTTGGCATGGGATGGCCCCAAGAAGGACCTTTTCACCTACCTATTATCTTACAGGTTAAGGCCGTGATCTTCAGGGACAAACCGGTCGGCCACTCTGACCAGGTGCCCTACATCCTGATCTGGCAGGACATGATTGAGAATCCCCCTCCTTGGCTAAAACCATTTTTACCCCCCAAAGCAGGACCCACTGAGATTCTAGCCCTGTGGAAAGCCGAGAAGGAGATCGACTCTACACTCCAAGTGCCCCTATATCCAGTCTTCCAGGATTCCTCTTTGGAGGACCTGATTGCCCCACCGCCCTACCGGGCACCCCCTCCCCCTTCCACCCCTCCATTGGAGGCACCAGGGGCTGCAGAGGGGGTGCCACCCCTCCTGACGAGGGAGTCCCTGTGCCTGGGCCAGCAACAGGGACACAGGGTCGGACCCACCGGGCCGGGTGGGTCAGACCCACCTTCAAATATGGGGCCAGCCGACTCCACTGCCCTTCCCCTCCGCACCATGGGGCCCCCCCGACAAGACTGGTGGACAGCTAATGTTATATTGGCCATTCTCCACCAGTGATTTATATAATTGGAAAACCCAAAATGCAAAGTTCTCTGATAATCCGAGAGATCTAATCGGGCTTTTAGGTACTGTTCTCTTTACCCACCAGCCTACTTGGGATGACTGCCAACAGCTCTTGCAGGTTCTCTTCACCACCAAGGAGAGAGAACGAATTCAGGTGGAAGCCTAGAAGTCTGTCCTGGGAGAGGACGGACAGCCGACTCAAAACCCAGACCTCATAAATGCTGCCTTCCCTTTATCCCACCCCACCTAGGACTACAACTCAGCTGAAGGTAAGGAGAGACTCCGGGTCCACTGCCAGGCTCTAGGGACAGGTCTCCAGGCTGCCGCGCATAAGCCGACCAATCTGGCCAAGATCTGTGATGTGAGACAAGGTAAGGATGAGAGTCCAGCAGCCTTCTTAGAGAGAGTCATAGAGGCTTTTAGGCAGTACACCCCTATGAACCCAAAGGCCTCAGAAACAGAGGCCACAATTATCATGGCTTTTGTTAACCAGGCCGCTCCGGACATTAAAAAGAAATTGCAAAGAGTAGAGAGACTGGGAGAGAAGAGCTTGCAGGACTTAGTGATAGTGGCAGAACGAGTCTATAATAATAGAGAAAGTCTGGAAGAACAACAAATCAAACTAAGTGACCAGCAGCCTCTAAACCTGGCCAAGATCCTCCTGGCCACAACCATGGACGACCCACAGGAAAAACGGAGGCACCTCAAGAAGCTGGCTTCAGGGACAGGTAAGGAGGATGGCCCTGGTCCCCGTCGGGAGCGCCCTAAGCTGAACAAAAACCAATGTGCTTATTGCAAAGAAGAGGGCCACTGGGTGAAAAACAGCCCTAACAAAAGATCTAAGGCCCCTGCCAAGATCTTGGAAATGGAGGACCTGGACGATTAGGGGAGTCGGGGTTTGGCACCCCTCCCCAAGCACAAGGTAACTCTTAGAGTGGAGGAGAAACCTGTTGAATTCCTAGTGGACACTGGGGCACAACATTCAGTTTTATTACAACCCCAAGGGAAATTGGCAAGTGAGACTTCATGGGTGCAAGGGGCCACAGGCACCAAACAGTACTTATGGACTACCCGAAGAACTGTGGATCTTGGCATGGGCCGGGTATCCCACTCCTTCATGGTCTTCCCTGAGTGCCCCTACCCGTTGTTAGGTCGGGATTTGGTCACCAAGATGGGAGCACAAATTTGCTTCCTCCCCGAAGGGACAAAAATCCTAAACAAAGAGGGGTACCCGATTCAGGTGCTTGTCCTGAGTTTAGAAGACGAATCTTGTCTCCATCAAACACCCTCAGCCCCAATGACTGACATTGACTGTTGGCTGCAGGAATTTCCCCAAGCACGGGCAGAAACTGGGGGAATTGGGCTGGCCCGGCACCGACCGGCCATAACTAAAGCCGGGGGCAGACAGTGTCAGGGCCCGCCAATACCCCATGCTTCTTGTCTCCCTAACCCAAACTGGGACCCCCCCCCCACATGACTGTCAAGAAATTTTGGCACAGGTGCACGGAATCGGAGCTGATCTCCAGGACCAGCCACTGCCGAATGCAGAGGCCACCTGGTACACGGATGGCAGCAGTTTTGTCCGAGAAGGAGTCAGATATGCAGGAGCAGCTGTAACCATGGAAACGGAGACCCTATCGGGAGCAGCGACCCTGCTCGACACCCCCAACTATAGTGATGCTGACTTACACTGGATCAAACGCTTGCCTGTGACCCAGTGCTCGCGTGGCTGGTGGAGGCCCGCAGACTCCAGCATCATCCTGCCAGAGGAACTAGGACGGCGAGTCCTATCCAGAATGCATCGGAGTCCTCTCATGGGAACGAGGAAGATGGGAGACCTCATACGACATGCAAAGATCACTATTAAAGACTCGCGAGCAAAGATCGAGCAGATTGTGGCGAGCTGCCACGCATGCCAGTTAACTAATGCCACCGCCCGTGGATCTAACCCGGCACCCGGCTCCGAGGGGACCACCCAGGAGCCTACTGGGAAGTGGACTTCACTGAGGTAGAACCTGGAAAATACGGATGCAGGTATTTACTAGTGTTTGTAGATACTTTTTCAGGATGGACAGAGGCATTTCCCACCAAACATGAAACAGCACAAACCGTGACCAAGAAACTGCTGGAAGACATCTTACTGAGGTATGGTTTTCCTGTTAGGATTGGATCAGACAATGGCCCAGGATTCGTCTCTAAGGTAACACGGGAAGTGGCACTAGTACTTGGGGCAGATTGGAAATGACATTGTGCATATAGGCCCCAGAGCTCAGGACAGGTAGAGAGGATGAACAGAACATTAAGGAGACCTTAACTAAATTAGCCCTGGAGACTGGCAGGGACTGGGTGACTCTCCTCCCCTTCGCCCTATATAGGGTGAGGAATTCCCCATATAAGATGGGACTGACTTCCTACGAGATCATGTTCGGTCTTCCTCCACCTATTATCCCCAATTTAAAACCTGAGGTGCTTGCTGAATTTGATGATTACCAACTTCTTTTCTCTCTCCAAATGTTACAACGAACCCATGAGCAGGTGTGGCCTAAACTGAGGGCCCTCTATGAGACTGGGCCACCCCCGGAACCCCATCGATACTGGCCAGGTGACTGGGTGTACATGCGGAGATACCAACACAAGACACTTCAATCAACCTCGCTGGAAGGGACCTTACACCGTGATCCTGACCACTCCCACCACTCTCAAGGTCGACGGGATTACTCCCTGGGTCCACTGCACCCACATCCGGCCAGCTGACCCACACGCCGTTCTCAAGGACTTTGTTCCAGAATGGAAAAGACAACCAGACAAGGACAATCCCCTAAAGCTAAGACTGTCCCGTTCTCACTTATTTCCCACCTTCAAGACTCCCTAGTCTGAGGTTGTCCTTCAAAATAGAAGGGGATTAGACTTAGTCTTCTTACAACAAAGGGTGGGGGGGGGCGGGTATGTGCTGCCTTAAATATAGGATATTGCTTCTTTGCTGAAATGTAAATTGGAGTGAGAATAGCAACAAGGTTGGTTCGAATCCTGGTTTAATCATTCCCCCTGGCTCACTCTGAGAGCAACCTGGACCCATGCTTGGGTCCTTCCTTAGGGTCCTCTGAGAGGGGAAAATGTGGAGGCCGAGAAAAATTAAGGTCATCCCACCTAAAGCTTAGCATTAGCACAAGTACAGCCATCGCAGGCCCCTGTGAATAAGAGCTAAAATTTATATTACTTCAGTTACAGGAAGAAAACAGCTTACAGCTTAACACCCTAGAAAGCCCCATATCAGAATGAGAACAGAGCTCAATGCCCTTGAAAGCCCCATATCAGAATGTAAACAGAACTTGAGAAATTCCCCCCCCCCCCACTTCTGGAGGTCCCCTAGACCAGCCCTTAAAACTAAGCTGAAACCCACCTCGGGGTCCAAGTCCCTGCTCCGCTGTGTCAGGTATACTTGGACCCAAGCTCGAGCTTGTAAATAAACCCTCGTGTGTTTGCATCGGTGTTGGCTCCTTGGTGGTTTCTCGGATTCACAATCTTGGGCACAACAGTTACGACTTAAGAAACCTTGTGGATATTGTACATCTGAGTTTGGTAAAGTACTTATCCGATACTTATGAACAAGTGGAAACTCATGACTTTATACTAATATAATTATATAAATAATTTTTACTCAACTGGGGCTTAGGGGTTCTGATAAAAATAGAACACTGATTTTAGCCTTACCCATTCCAAAATTTTTCCAGTTTCAGATGATTATATAAAACATATCATTATTAAAAATTAAATGTATTCATAGATAGATGAGACCCCAAATATCTAAAGGGACCAAAGGTAGAACCAAAGGAAATTTTTGACCTTTTTTATCCTAAAGCCAATAGCCATGGTGATTTTAGGTGAGAGATTTATATGAGCCATTTAAATTGGCAAATTTAAATGAGTCACCAAAACTGCTAATGGATGTTTGGACTGCCTGATTAGAGGACTACAGTTCAAACATGTCGGTGATTGCTTTCACTCTACATGGCATATACCACCTTTATATTTTAGCATCTGCCAGAAAGCTGTAATGTTCCCTTCAGACCCACTAAACATTATAAACAAGTTTCTCCCTGGCTATAGACCCCCGCTGCCCCACCTCTCATTTTAAGAACATTTACTTTAGAAAATTTTCAATAGTAAATTCTCTCTCTGCTGCTTTGAGACGTAAATCTTCTTCCACATAGCCTCTTGCCAGTTTTATATCTCAGGAATGTCTTTTTCAAGGACCTGGGGACCATCACTTTGAAATTTAATCATCAAGAAAGATAATGCCCCTATCTCTCAGTCTCTGTGGGAGAATAAGAGCTAACTTCAATAAGCACTGATTAGCAAACACAGATGGCCTCATTCCATTGACCAACCTCCCCACTAATTTCCTCCAGTACTTTTCTGCTGGCTCACTCCAGTTCCTCAAAACTTTCCCACTTTTTGTTTCAGCAAAGTAGGGTTCAATCTCTTTCTCCTATTGCAAGAGTATTGAATAATGTCTTCCTTACCAATTTACCTTATCTGGTGTAATTTTTCCTTAGCAAAAGTTCTAGGAACTACACATGAAAGAACCTATAAATAAATTTGTACAAATATAGAAAACAAACAAAAATATAATGGATAATGGTGCAGCTACAACAAAAGAGAAGGAGGGCTTGTCCCTACCTTTTGTCAGCCCTTTGGTTTTAGTTTATATAACCTGAGGCAGTCCGGATCAATTACCGGATCAATTCTGACCTGTTGCTAAACAATTTCTCACCCTCTGGCCATTGAAATCTAGTTTAGAATTTTTATCTTAAATACAATCTCCAGACAATCCAGAATGATCCTTGGGAAACCATGTCCTCCCAGAGGTACAGCCTTTTTTCCTAACCCATTGATTTCTTGTTTACAAAAGACATTTCCTTTACGTTTTTAGTTCCGTGCTTCATCTGGGAATGATACCCTGTCTTTAAGTCTTTGTATTAACAGCTCCCTACCCTAGGGAAAGTGATCCCCAGCCTCTCTTTGGAAAACTATCACTACTGACTGATCACTTAGAACCAAAATATTGTGAGCATGTCCCATACTTAATATCACCCGGGATCTAATTTTTAATTGTTGTATCTCATTCTTCAGTTATATTATGTACTTTGCTACCTTTCATCAAAATAAAATTCCTTCTCTTTTTTGTGCTATGGTACATATTCCAACCTCTCTTGCAGTTTGGTTTGGTCTTGTGACTAGTTCCTGCCAGTAGAATGTGAGTGAAGTGATGTATAGGCAATGGCTCTTAAGATGTAAATGATATTTGTATATTAGGAGTTTATAGGTTGTGGATAAGGCATATGAAGTCTCTTTTGGTTCCTAGGTCACTGAACTATGAAGAATTACATCTAGACTCAACAAAAAAGACTCTATATAACCTTGAGATCTGGGAGCTTGAACTGAATGTAGTAAATGGAAAACAGTTTGGGTTGTCTTCTCCATGAAAGGATGTGCATGTGTTTTATGTGATGGTTGAAGAATACAAATGGAAAACTGGCGAGTAGGAAGGCATATGGCTAAATGTTAATCAGAAAGTGTTTCTTTTTCCTCCTGGGCACAGGAGTATAATAACCTCCCAGTCTTCCCTGCAGTTAGATGTGGCCAAGCAATTTATTCTCATGAATGGAAAGCAAATTGAAATAATGTACATTATTTCAAGGCCAAAGCTTTTAAGACACAGAAGTTCCCCTTTTGATGTGCTTCTACTCCTTTGACTGGCTTAAAAAAAAATATAAGACAAAATTGGAAGCTTTTACTGAAGATAGTTGAATCTGTTTCAGCCTCTCAGTCTGAAAAATGTGAAGGGGAGATGATTCACTAATCTGTTTACCTGCCAAGGAATACTAGAAGAGACATAGACTTCTATTGTATCTAAGACTATTTGTTTGGGAATCTGTTACAGTGGTTAGTATTACTCTAGAGCTTCTCAGGAGAAGGTATTTTTGCCCCTGAGGGGATATTTCACAAAATTTGGAGCCATTTTTGGTTGTCACAACCAAAAAGGGGAAGGAGAGTGCTGCTAGCATCTAATGGATAGAAGCCAAAGATGTTAAATATCCTACTATACACAGAACAACCTCCCCCAATAAAGAATTATTCCACTCAAATGTCAATAGTTAAGGGTATCCCTAACTAATATAAATTATTGCTTTGTAAGTTAATGTTAATTTGTATCCAGTCCAAATATGCTATACTCATTTGGAAAAATTATTCAGACAACACTATTTGCAACAAGAAGTCTTATTGTGGATATTTTTGTACTTCTGAAGATTACTCAAACTGTAGTATATCTATAATTTTTAAATGTCCATAAATCTGATTTTAACTAGATATCGCATGTTAGAAATGGCACAGACAGAATGTCATTTAAAAGGCAAGAGAATATACTTAGAACAATGGAGAAGGGGGATCCCTGGGTGGCGCAGCGGTTTGGCGCCTGCCTTTGGCCCAGGGCGCTATCCTGGAGACTCGGGATCGAATCCCACGTCGGGCTCCCGGTGCATGGAGCCTGCTTCTCCCTCTGCCTGTGTCTCTGCCTCTCTCTCTCTCTCTCTCTCTGTGACTATGGAGAAGCTCTGATTACTCATTTAAAGTTTGCATTAGAATAACAGTAAAATGCTAATATTTTATTGTCTTCGGTTAAATTTCTAAAGCATTTAATTTATTTAACAGATTAAATATACTTGCATGGCTTCTTAAAGCCAATTTGAAAGAATTTCTTTGAAAGGTAAAAGCAAGTTTTTGAGATAGTTCTGTATAGAGATTATCAGTGCAAAAATGTGAAAGATGGGAAAAAGAGAAAGCATGAGGTTAATGGAGCTGAGTTCCCTCTGCCCCAGCTTCATTGAAAGGTAATTGACAGATAAGGTTATGTAAGGTATACAAGGCATTGCTTTGATACATTTATATGTTGCAAACTATTACCACCATAGCATTAGCTCCTGCCTCCATCCTGTCACATAGTTATCACTTTTCCTGTGTGACAACATTTAAGATTCTTAGCCAACATTCAAGTATATGATACTGAATATGATTAGATATAAACTCCATGATGTTTATTAGACTCCCAAATTTGATCTTACAACTGGAAGTTTCTATTCTTTGTCCAGTATCTCTCCATTTCTTCCACTGTCAACCTCTGGTAACCACCACTCTACTGTTTCTCTGAGTTTGTTCTTTTTAGATTCCACGTGTGGTGACATCATACAGTATTTGTCTTTCTCTGACTTATTCTACTTAGCATAATACCTTCAAGTTTATCCAGGTTGTTGCAACAGCAGGATTCCTTTCTTTCTCACACCAAAATAATATTACCTTGTATGTTTACATGACATCTTTTTTATGTAATGGATCTGAGTTTAATGCAATGATTGAACATGGAAAGAACTAGCTCAAAAGGAAGAATGGAAAAATGAATTATGAATTCTAGTTTCTGTTTGATTCTCATAGGCGGCAATCTTCAATACTAAAGACTCCCAATTTCACTTGAAACTTTGACTCCACAACAAATGATGTACACAGATTTAGTAGAAGAAGATTTTGACACTGTGATGGGAAAGGTTAGGATCCACTTTCCTCTTATACTACAATGGAATGAGGGGGGGATCCCAGTGAGAACTTGAGAAATGCCTTGTCTGGGTAGGGAATGTACTGAACTACTGTAACTTTTTTTGGAGTCCTTGTAAGGTGGAGAATAGAAAAGATACACAGAGCCTTTTAAACTTTTAAAAATTATCTCTCTTTAAAAATTAACTCTCTTCATTGAAATGAGCTCCTTGTGAATGGAAGAATATAGTAAATAGTAGTCCTTAAATCTATTTGCATTATGAGATTTGTGGGTTAGTTTAATAACTATTTTATATTCACCATAAATAATATTACAAAGTTTCTAAGAGGAAAATCTCCAAACAATATCATAGGGAAATTTTGTGAACTATGAAAAATTAAATCATAATATTTTTGTTAATTGTTTTGCAATTATACAAAATATTGAGATACAGTAAAAACTCAGAACCACTGGAGAATTTCAAAAGATTTATTCATCACACAATCAAGATTTTACCTCTGGTAAACGGACAGCTTTATGTATTTATTTACTTAGAAAGTGGGGTGGGAGGGGCAGAGGGAAAGGGAGAAAGAGAATCTTAAGCAGGCTTCACACCTAATGCTGAGCCCAAAGTGGGACTTGATCTCATGGTCCTGAGATCATGACCTGAGGTGAAATCAAGAGTTGGTCACTTAACTGACTGAGCCACCCAAGTGTTCCAACCTTTCTACTTTAAATGACCCAAACTTGCTTTTAGTGTTTTAAAATTATAATAGCTTTTGGCTACTAGATATAGACACAAAGAATAATTATTTTACTTAATCCATTACATGAACTGAAATATTTTTTAAAAGGATGTGTGAGCATATATGTGCATAAGTCTAAGTATTTCTGCTTTTGCAGAAAGTGATAGGTATATATTGTTAATTATAAAAGTCTAAAATAACAGGAAAACCATTGCCAAATTATTTTGATGTTTTGCCAGATAAGAGCAAAACTAAGTATTTTACAACACAAGTATTATGAAAGGCAACCAACTTAATAACATCCCCCTCTCAATTTTTTTTAAGATTTTATTTATTTATTTATGAGAGACACAGAGGGAGAGAGGCAGAGACACAGGCAGAGGCAGATGCAGGCTCCATGCAGGGAGCCTGACATGGGATTCAATCCCCAGACACCAGGATCACACCTTGGGCTGAAGGCAGGCACTAAACTGCTGAGCCACCTAGCCATCCCCGCCTCTTAATAAAAAATAAAAACTAAATAAAAATTTTTTTAAAAAGTATTTATTTTGTAAAGAGAGAGAGAACACTGGGTGCAGAGCCTGATGTGGGGCTCAATTCCAGGACCCTGAGATCATGACTTGAGCTGAAACCAGACAGTTAACTGACTGAGCCACCCAGGGGCCCCTAAAAACAGGGCAGTTTTTAGGTACACCCCAATTTTTTAGTGATTGAAATATTATGAGACATTTGAATGCACGTAAAATATGCATGGACAAGGCATGGGTGTGCTCAGGGGCAGCAGATGTTGTGGCTTTTAATCACTAGCACATGAGGAACCACATGTAAACCTGGTAGGCCAGACTCTGCATCACCCTGAGATCACCTGGAGATCCCAGAGTTTGACTTTGGATTGCTTATCTTGAGGAGGGGGTTGAGTGCCTCTACTGTAAGAGGAAGGCTATAAAGGTAAGCGAGCAGAAGCACAGATGGTCATCTGTTTCCCAGTCTCCCTTACAGTTGTGTATGGCCATGTAAAGTGTTCTTACTAACAGAATATGGCTTGAAGGCATGTGCACACTCAGGGTCAAGGCTTTTAAAGGTAAAGGTGTCTCCTCCATATTTTTTTTGCCCTTCTTAGCTTTGCTTTGATATTTGCATATTAGGATGTGTCTATGGATTTATTGGATGGCCCAGTAATGGGACAGAAACAACTTTTTTCACTTTTCTTCCAACTTCTCAGAAGTTCAACTAACTTACTCTCAGGAAGAAGCTGGCTTAGAAGGAAGTTTAATAAAACTAACAGGCAAAAAAGTATTTTTGGAAAATGAGAGGAAATGAATTTTATTAAATACTTGAAGTGTTGGAAATGCAAACCTTTCATAGTAATAATTTGAATAATATATTCATAATTTCAAATATATTAAGCATAAAGTATTTACCATCTTTTCCCAGGGAGCTCATGACTTGACTCATTACCAAAGTGATTAATATTATGAAACATGGGAGAAAACTGCAATGTGTGACAAGCATTATTACATAAATACAAATTTATTTTAAGTATTTTATTTATAATGTCACTTCATATCTACCTTGGATAACTCATTAAGACTATGGTGTTCAAAGGAGCAACAACAAGATACTTGGAAGTAGCATAAACTTAATACATCGTGATAATTATAGAGGAGAGTTTGCTTATATGCTTATTTGAACATAATCTATGCATCATGCATACTTGGACTCTACACTCCAGTGAAGAGTAAACCATAATTTTTAACATCATTATACCATTTAGTTATTCAATATTAAATGGCTTTCTGAAAATTTTTTGAAGAGGTCTTTTTAATTCTTTCATATTTCATATATTCTATTACTCTCAACCAGTAAGAGTTGGCCGATCAGTCTCAGAATGTAGGGTGTAAGAGCATGTCTTTAAATAATATAACAAGTCTGTTATAATCCCTTTCAAAATTCCAATGGCATTTTCCACATAACTGGAACAGACAATTATAAATTTTGTATGGAACCACTGAAATGATCTTGAGAAAGAACAAAGCTGGAGGCATCGTGCTCCCTGATTTCAAATTATATTATAAAGCTATAGTAATCAAAATAGTATGGCATTGCAATAAAAGAGGCATATAGATCAATGGAACAGACAGCATAGAAATAAACTTATGCATATATGACCAATTAATTTATACAAAGCAACCAAAAATATATGAAGGGAAAAGGAAAGTCTCCTCAATAAATGATGTTGGGAAAACTGGAAAGTCACATGCAGAATGAAGCTGAATCACTGTCTTATACAATACTCAAAAATTAGCTCAAACTGGATTAAAGACTTAAATGTAAAACCTGAAGTTTACAAAACTCCTAGAAGAAAACATAGGTGGTAAGTTCCTTGACATTGGTCTTGGTGATTTTTTTTTATATACTTGACAACAAAGGCAAAGGCAGCAAGAGCAAAAATAGATAAGTGTGACTGTATCAAATTTAAAAGCATATACACAACAAAGGAAAACAACAAAATGGAAAGGCAACCTACTGAATGGGAGAAAATACTTTTAAATTATATATTTGATAAAAGGTTAATATCCAAAATGTAGAAAAAACACATATAGCTCAATAACAAAACAAATAAACAAAAACCAAACAAACTAATGAAAATTTGGACAGAATATTTGGATAGATAGTTTGAATAGATAGTCTTCCAAAGAAGATAAGCACATGAAAAGATGTTCAACATCACTAACCGTCAGGGAAATGTAAATTAAAACCATAATGAGATATCACATCATAGCTATTAGAATGTATGGATATTATCAAAAAGACAAGAAATGGCAAGTGTTGTTAAGGATATGGAGAAAAGGGAATCCTTGTGCACTGCTGGAGGGAATGTAAATTGGTGCAGTCACTATGGAAAATAGTATAGAGGTTCCTCAAAAACTTAAAAGTAGAACTATCATATGATCCAGTAATTCCACTTCAAATATATATCCAACCTCCCCCCCCAAAAAAAACTAACTCAAAAAAATATGTGCACCTCTATTGTTCATTGAAGCATTATTTACAATAGCCAACATATGGAAACAGACTACGTGTTCATGGATGAATGAGAGGAAACTGTGATATATATACATAATGGAATATTATTGAGGCATAAGAAGGAAGAAAGTCTTGGGATGCCTGGGTGGCACAATTAGTTAAGTGTCTGCATTTGGCTCAGGTCATAGTCTGAGGGTCCTGGGATTGAGTACTACATCAGGCTCGTTGCTCAGCATGAGCTTCTCCCTCTGTCTGCCACTCCCCCTGCTTGTGCATTCTTTCTCTGTCTCTGACAAATAAACAAATAAGATCTTTAAAAAAAAAAAAATTTCAAAAAAAAAAAGCAAGAAAGAAGAAGTTTTTGCTATTTGCAATAACGTGGATGAACTTTGTGGGCATTGTGCTAAATAAAATAAACAGAGAAAGACAAATACCACATAGTCTCACTTACATATGAAATCTTAAACAAATACTGCTATCCAAACAAAAAACAAGCTCATTGATACAGAAAATAAGTTGGTGGTTGCCAGAGGTGGTGGGTGGAAGGTGGGAGATGGGTATGGGGAGTCAAAAGGTACATATTTCCATTTATGAAATAAAAAGTCTTGGGGATAGGTGCACCTGGGTGGCTCAGTGGTTGAGCACTGCCTTTGGCTCAGGCTGTGATTCCAGGGTCCTGGGACTGAGTCCCTGCATAGGGTTCCCAGCAGGGAGCCTGCTTCTTCCTCTACCTGTCTCTGACTCTCTCTCTGTGTCTCTCATAATAAACAAAATCTTTTAAAAAAATCATGGGACTACAATGTGCAGCATGGCAACTATAGTTAATAACACTATATTGCATATTTGAAAGTTGCTAAGAGAATAAATCTTAAAAGTTCGCATCACAAGAAAAAAAATTTGTAACTATGCATGGTGAAATATGTTAACCATACTTAACTGCAAAATATGCAAATACAGAATCATTATGTTGTTACTTGAAATGAATATAATGTTGTATGTTAATTATACTTCAATATTTAAAGGTCTTTTACAGAAACTGATACTAAAATTATAGTTTATATCTATCTCTTTCATCCTACCTACCTATCAACCTATCTACTTAACTGTCTTCACTTCTCTATATTACCCAGACACCTTTGTGTATAAGACATAGATTGTTAGCCCTATTCTCTACTTATCCTTTTAATTTTAGTAAAAAAAAATCATTCTAAGTAGATTTTTTCATTCGACAGATATTTCTTCCTCAGATTTTTTTCTATATTAAGGAAATGTTTAATAGTAAGTTAAAAATGTTTGACAAAGGCGTATCTAAAATAATATATCATTGAAGAATATTAATCATGAGCAAGAATAAAAATGAAGTCTTGGTCTTAAAACTGAAAATCAGGAAAATATGACAAAGATCAGCAGGCTTGGATGACCCTGACATTGAAAGAGAAAGTTGCATAAATAATAACTTAGAATGTCAGAAAAAAATTAACATAATTACCTTTTATATTTGAAGTTAAAATGGGACTAATCCCATTTAGATCTAAGGCTATCAACAGGATTCATATGAGCCTGGGCTAATTCTCTTCACATAGTTCTGTATATTTTTTTAAAAATCTTAATTCTATGAAAGTAAGTCTTGCCTTAGAGGCTTTGGTGTGCAAATTCAGCAGCTCCAAAAATGAGGTTGTTTTTTTGGCTGATTCCTATTAAAATGTTCCCTGGGTATCATTTCAGTTAGGGCAAGTTCAATGAACCAGTGTGTCTTTTGCAACTTGCTGTGATAAAGTGAAACTGATTAATGCAGTGAGCTTTAAAAATGTCTAGTATAGCTGGCTGACTAGTATTGTCTCTTTTCTGTTAGTGTTTGCTGCACAACTTTGTTTCTCTAAATATCTTACTAGGTTTTTGTTTGCATTGACAGGAAAATCCATATGTTTAACTATGTTTTTGTAAATGCCTGATTTAATAAAATATACTCATATATAAAATTACCCTTATATAACCAAATTGAAGAGATTTTTCACTATATTTCATATATATATATATATATATAACATATACTTTGAGTTTGTTATTTTATTTTATTTTTAAAGTTATCAATGGTAATCAGACTCAAAACTGAACTGGAAGGAAATACTTTATACTTTATCTAGCTGCTGTATTTCTGAACATGTTCTGTTCATATAATGGTTCATTCAGTGGAAGGAGAGTCAAAGGAGGTTTCCACATTAGTCAGAAACCCGCAGCACTAAAGCCAAAACAGGAAGCACAAAACTAGATTACCTGATGCTCCTGAACTTTGAGTACAAAAAACAAACCTACAGTATATCCTGGCCATCCATGCTTATCGAACCTTTAACAGCCTCAGTTTCTCTGAATTGATTAACCAAAGTTCTGGCATAAAGCAAAGGAATAAATAAAAACAAGTATTCCAAGTAATAATATACAACCAACTACAGAAGAGAAGTTTTTTTTAAATTGGAAGAGTAAAGGGATCCCTGGGTGGCGCAGCGGTTTAGCGCCTACCTTTGGCCCAGGGCGCGATCCTGGACACCCGGGATCAAATCCCACGTCGGGCTCCCGGTGCATGGAGCCTGCTTCTCCCTCTGCCTGTGTCTCTGCCTCTCTCTCTCTCTCTCTCTCTCTCTCTCTGTGACTATCATAAATAAATGAAAAAAAAATAAAAAAAAATTGGAAGAGTAAAATGGAAAAGTGAAGTGGTGGTGTACAATATTATAAAATTGGGACAATGAAAGAATGCAAACTAGTGTTAACGTCAAAGAATTCTTAGATAATGTATTAATTCTGGCTCTTTTCATAATTTTATCACAAAACACAATGAGCAATTTTTTAAAGATGGCCTTCAATATTTAGTAAAGCTATAAGCAAATTATAGTGTTTTAATTTCTAAGTTTTATTTTTAGGAACCTGGCTTTGACTATATTTTCTTTAAAAAAAATTTTTATTTATTTATTCATGAGAGACACACAGAGAGAGGCAGAGATGTAGGCAGAGGGAGAAGCAAGCTCACCACCAGGAGCTTGATGGGGGGCCTGATCCCAGGACCCCAGGATCATGTCCTGAGCTGAAGGCAGATGCTAAACTACTGAGCCACCCAGGTATCCCTGACTATATTTTCTTAAACTGACACACAAATTATAGAATTTACTTCTTCTGACTCGCCAACTACTCTTAATCACAGTATAAGCAGAATCAAATACATATGTGTGTGTGCGTGTGTGTGTGTGTATATACATATATATATATATGATTATTACCTATCATAAATATCAATTTTTATTTGGGCTATAACAGAGACATATATAATTAATATCATGAATGAAAAGCTGAGTATCAAATAACATTGAAGACAAGATTAATACTATCTATAGATAACTCACTTTCTGTTAAAGCTTTTAAGATTTTCCTACATAATATAAAAATTAAAAAAGCTAGACATGAAATAGAAAATGAAATTTCGGAGCTAAATGAGTATTTCATAGGGCAAATAAGTTAAAATATTTATGTCTAATCATCCACCTAAATAGTTAACTGGAACAATATGTGTAGGGAGAAACATAAAATTTTGCAAGGACAGCTTCAAATGAGGACACAGAGGGAAGCTAATATTCCAAAGCAAAAAAATGGAAGCATTAAGCCAGTAATTCCCATTGGGATGATGTTGGCTAGAGTACATTAAGTAAGACAATAAAGTTAAAGAAGCTCCTGTAAAGTTCTCAGACAAGGATAAATGTGTTTATCAGTGGTCAGCAATGAACTTTGATATGTCTGGAATGAGCTGAGAAGTCATGTATAAAACATTAGGTTCAACAATGCAGTATACTAGATTTTAGTGTTCTTTCACTGTTATATTGCAATGTTTCGTGAATATGCTAAACAAATCTATTCATCATTGTTGCTGAGATAGCCATTCTACCAGATATGTGGAAGCCTGAATGATTTCTTCCTTTATTTCATGAAAATAGAATTATTGCCAGTAAACAAACCAATTTTAAAAATTTTCCATTAATATATGGTAAACTTATTGAAATATAAACTTAGCAGAGCTATTGCGTTACTCTCAATAGATAAAAAATGTCAACTCAAATTATTTACTAGGCATCTACTCTGAGTAAGTCTCATATAGTATAAATGAGTGTGAAAGTGCTTTGTAAAATGCAAAGTTTTATTCAAATTTTAGTCATGAATTTAATAAAGCTTTAGTGGCCACCAATCATGGGCATGAGGCAGCATGTTTGAACAGAGGTAAATATAGCATGGTCTGTATTGTCAAAAGCCTAAATTAAGTGTTAAAAACATACAAGAGAGTCACAATTGAGATCTTGTAAAAAGTGTTGGGAGGGAAATGTGCAAAGGGTTCTATGGGGATACAAAATGTCTACAGTTGGCCTGGGATGAGAGAAAGCTTCTTTGGAGAGAGGAGGAGCAATGTGTATCAATACTCAAATTTCTGACCTTAATTTTTTCATGTCATAGTGATATTTGCATAATGATGACTATGGGAGCCTGTTGCTTCAATTATATTTTCCATTTTAGTTTTCTAAAGGCAAGAAGATTCATGGACACATTAAAACACTCCATGGCGTGGGAGGGCACTTGCAGCTGGACTGCGTATGAATTGAGAGAGTCAGCAATTGTAGGAAACATATGTGCTGCCTTATCTGGGGCCCCTTCAGATTTCAACTTCATTTAGAGTTTAGATTTTGCAGTTTTGCCTACTAAAACCAGAGTTCCACTCTCCAACTCACCCGTCCCTACCTCACACACTACTTAATGACTGAATATCCCTCCAAAGGAAACCTTGTAACTAACGTGACTCTACTTCACTTTGTCTACAGGAATAATAGCCAATAATGTCCTAACAAAAATATTAATGATGCCTCACTTTATCCTCAGAATCTCTTGTTTCAGTAAAAAATGTTATATGGTCACTAAATATAAAATTACTTGAATTCCTGCCCATTGTGTAGTCTCCAGATTCTGGGGGGAAAAAAATGCATCATCACAAGCTCCTGTTTTCTCTCTGCCATGCTCATCAATTCCCAGGACCAAGTCTTTGTTTTGAGGTTTGACATAGGTATTTTGTTTTCTTCTCATTTAATGTCAATGACCCAATCTCCACAGTACTCATAAATAATATGTAATATGCTAACAAGATTTGGTTTTGCCCTAGGATAACAAGCCAGTCAATTGTTTGCAATAGTAAAGATGGATTTTACAATGATGGTATGGTTTAATACTCTAGTTATATGAATTAAAAATGACACAACATTATCCTTTAGGCTGTTACATAGAATTTAGTGTTATGCCTGAAAAGGCCTGAGCTGTTTTGTTGAAGTGATAGATGTACTTAAACGTCACTGACCTCTGATCAAGGCATTAAATACACTGATTAATAGTGTTTTCTTGTAACCACGTGTACAAAGTGATTTTGAAGATGCTTTGTACCAGCTTGATAGAATTACTTATTTGTAACAATGAGGTTGATTATTTGCACCTGATTTTGGTTAAGAATCTTGGAAGGCTTTGACATTGAAGATGTTTATGTAGCAAGAAAATGACTACATGACCTGAATCATTTGAGAAGCTATGATGAAGACTCCTTTTGGACTCCTTGTTTCAGTGTGTTCCATGTGTATGTCAGTGGTTCCAAACTTGAGAAAGATAGAGCTTAATTAGGACCCTATTTGAAGCTCTTATATTTTTAAAACCTTTGCTTGTCTCAGCTCTAAGAGAAAACAATGGGAATGCTGGCATCTGTCCTGTACCTGCAGGGGAGGGAAAGGGTATAGGATCCTTGATGTGATAGTGTCTACTGGAATTAGACTGTAAGTGTAGAGGAGAATGCAATAAGGAAAGAAAAAAATATCAGCCTAAAAGGAGCACATTTGCACACTTGGGTGGGTCCTTCCCTCACTATAAGAATTTGTGCTGTGCACATTTAAGTGTGTAAGCCGCAGTGCCCTAACAAGCTGTTGATGCTCTGGGAGGAAGAGTAGAATGGAAAAATGAAAAATAAAATCTGGAGTTTTTAAATGTTGCATTGGTTTTTGCTTTTTCATATGGGAGGGAGATGCTGTGAATTGCAATGTAGTGCAGGGGAGTGGTTTTGCAGCAAAATAAGTAGTTGTTGCCAGGTAACCCAGCTGCTTCTTTTAAAAAAAAAAAGATTTTATTTATTTATTCATGAGAGACACAAAGAGAGAGAGGCAGAGACACAAGCAGAGAGAGAAACAGGGTCCCTGCGGGGAGCCTGATATGGAACTTGATCCTGGGACTCTGGGATCATGCCCTGAGCTGAAGGCAAACGCTCAACCACTGAGCCACCCAGGCATCCCAACCCAGCTGCTTCTTTGAGCACTTCTTCATCTCCCTTCTGGGTTCAGGTCGTAGTGATAAAACAACTGTAAGTTGCACTTGCAGTAGGGGGAGGGGGTGTGAAAGAAGCCAAAAAAAGCAGGGCTCCTCAGGATAATCTCTAGGAAAATTGGAGATTGTGCTATATAAAGATCCACTGTTTAATTCTATGAATTTGTCTGTTTTAGATATCTTATATAAGTAGGATCCTGCAGTATTTATCTTTCAGTGACTAGCTTATTTCACTTAGCATAATGCCCTCAAGTTTCATCCATGTTGTTGCATATTGTAAAGTTTTCCTTTTTATAGCTGAATAATATTCCACTGTGTGTGTCTGTGTTTCTGTGTGTGTGTGTGTGTGTGTGTGTGTGTGTGTGTGTATCACATTTTCTTTATCCATTAATCCATTGAAGGATACTTAGGTTGTTACCATATCTTGGCTATTGCAGATAATGCTGCAGTGAAGACAGAGTGCAGACATCTCTTTGAAATATTGATTTCATTTCCTGTAGACATATACTCAGAAGAGAGATTGCTGAATCATATTGTAGTTCTATTTTTAATTTTTTGAGGAAACTCAATACTATTTCCTATAATGGATATACCAAAATTTTATCATTATTTATTAAAATTATTTATGCTAGGCTATGCATTGTATCTGCCAATATCTAACCCCAGAAAGTAGATATCTAATGTAATGAAGTATATGATCTTAATGTTCCTGGTTTGGATACAGAAAATAGCACTAGGAATTTTAATTTAAACTCCACATATTTACTCTTAATTTTTATATTTAAATGCCTAAATGCCATCCAGAAGCAATAACTTCTGAAAGAGTAAGCTAAAGGAATCAGCACTTTATAATTTGGTATTTGTTTTCCTCCTGCCAACAGAAATTCAACCAATCACTGAGTTAGTTTTATAATATAGTTAAAATATCATCTAAAATGAGTTTTTGTACTTCACTTGTCAAATACTTAATTCCTAGGGTGAATTTGTCATTCTCAGAAGCAATTCATTTATAGTTCACAAATGCCTAATATTGCTTGATGCTATGGAAGCACATATACCAGTCTTGCTAAATACAAAAACCTTATAACTAAATATCATATATGACAGTTTTGTGTTGGCTTTCCATCATGGGTATCATATATAGCTCAATTTGAAAGCCAAATCTTTCAACTTTGAGAGATAAGAAAAAAAAAAAAGGCGAGTTGTCAAGAAACCACTCCATGTTATTTCACCCTGTATAGATGCTACCCTATCTTAACATCAGTTGTAACAACCACTAATCTAATGTACATCTAAATCATCACCAAGGGAAGAACTTCTTAAAAGGAAAATAAATCTCCTTTTCTGAAGAGCTGTGCAATATCTGAAAATAGAATTTGAAAGATAAATAAAATAATAAAAGATCATGTATAAGAAAACCTAATGAAGCAATAAAAAAAAGAGCACCATTTATTTGAGGAGTATTAGGAGCTCATCTAGACACTGATCAAAAGCCAGATAAGCAAATGCTAAATCCCCTGCTCCAAGGCAGAAAAGCTGATTTAGTTTTAAAGACTCATGTCAAGGAATAGTAATGGTAAAAAGTGATGAGTTTCAACATTTAAAAAAAAAAAAAAAAAAGAAAGAAAGAAAGAAAAGAGGAAGGGACATTTTCTTTCTAAAAGTTTCTGTATTTTCAGAGGTAAAGTAAGTGGGGAAAAATATATGTGTGATGTATGATGCAGTAGATACAACTTGAGATCTCAGATTACATAGAAGTATTCCTAAAACACACAAAAAAATGTAGAATTTAGAGGCTAGATTGACTTTAGATATACTGTAATCCAAATCCTCTTGTTTTATAGATAAAGTCAACAAATCTTCAAGAGAAAAAAATCACTTCCTGAGGCCCTAGAGCTAAAAAAAAAAAAAAAAAAAAAAAAAAATGGCTAGAACACAGATTGACCTGGAATGTATTGTCATTTGTATCATATTTTTCAATTTGGAAAATTTATAATCAACCTTCTTGAGTTATATTAGGTATCTTCTCCTCTTTGACAAGTAGATATTCTATTCTTTTTGACGCCACTACCACCAGAATGATACTTTCTTTATTGGCTTACTTACTTACTATTACTTGGTACTAGGTTCTTTGGATCCCTATCATTTTCAAAAGACTGTGAACCTCTTGAGGTTAAGATTTGGTTTTATTTATCTTTAATTTTACTGGCATCCACCATCTTATGTGACACATAGCAAGTGAGCAAGATGTTTGTTAAATTGCTACATGTGTAATTACATGATTTTCTATTGAATTTCATGTATATAATTTCATGTATTGAACTCAGTTGAGTGACTCCAGGTTTGCTCAATCCATCTGCTCCCTGGGCCTTAACCGCTTCTTAGAGACATACTCGTTACTGTCCATCCCGTATCTCTTGTCACTGATGGCTCTCAACCACACTTCAGGTAAGGGGTGGGCATCTGCTGGATGTCTAACCTTACTGAACTTGAAGAAGATAATGGCCTCTTTTTACTACTTCTAGGTTATGATGAATTGTCCCAACATGAGGCATGAAATCTGACTTCTATAATAGGTGCCTAAAAGTACCAAGTAACACAAGTTGCAAATGTAGTTGGGAGAATAAGATGAATGACACTTGGGATAAAATATGGAAATGAGAAAGAACTGATCGATAAATTTCTCTTCCTTCCTCTCCTTCATGGACTATTCATGGTGACTCCATGTGACCTGTCTGGAGGAAGCAGTTGCAATTCATGTGAAGCTTGGCCAGTTTGGGAACACATCATCTTGTATTTGCTTTCCATTCTTCCTTACTTCATTTCCCTTTCTTCTCTCCATCTTGCTGCTCTGGGAATATATCTCCTACTAGTGGTTAGTTAAAGATTAGTGACATGTTATAATTCAAAGTGTCTTTTGTAATTTCCTTCTAAGATGTAAGTTGGTTTTTAGACTTGAGGTTTTCTTAAGATGGAGATAAATCTATCCTTAACAAGTTTTGTATGTTCTGTGTGGATCTCATTTTATTTTTTAAAAATGAGCATAAATATGTGATTATAATTCATAATTGGTGTATAAAATATATCTCATATATCTCCCCATAACTATCAAGAGTGGTTCATTACACTGCTGCTTTTAACTTTCTTGAAAATCTTTATACATTGCTTGGAGCATGAATGCCATGAATCCCAATGATTGTTAAAATATGTTGTCTAATGAAATCATACAGTTTTGTTTTGTTTTAAACAAATACCCTCATGGGGTACCTGGCTTGCTCATTCGGAAAAACATGGTCTCAGGATCATGACTTCAAGCCCTGTGTTGAGTGTAGAGATTACTGAAGAAAAAAAAAAAGTCTTTAAAAACAAAACAAAACAAAAACCGTCTCAGTTTATACCTTATCTATATTAGGGTCTCAGTAGATTGCAAGGGGAGGTGGGGCTAGGGACATCTTATTACATCACATACAATCTCTATTACCTCTCAATGTTTGATACTTTCTTCATTATCCCATTTTCTTTTATACCTTTACCTTCCTAAGTATGCCCAGCTCCCATCCTCATCTCCAGGCCAGAGTGGCCACCTAACTCACTCCTCTGCAGAAATTTTGGAACTGCCCCTGGCAAGTAGCTTAAACCCTGAATCTCATTTATCTCATTTGAACAATGAAAGTGTGCTTTGCCTACAAGCTGGCTGTAAGAATTCAATGAGATAAAGTATATAAAGATGCTTTGTAAACTATACAATATAGTGATAATATTATACTATTATTTTATGGAGTTCTTGGTTCTTCTAAGTTCCTTATGGGCCCTGTCAGTGTCCTTTTGTTTACTTTCAATGCTTCAATCATCTATAATATGCTAGAGAATTAAACATATATCTTCAAAGCAGCTCCACTGAACAATCCACAGAAATTGCAATCACTTGCTCAAAATGATATTAATTATATTTGCATCCATGTTTCCTCTTCTCCTCACTTTTGCTCATGAAAAACCGAGTATCACTTTGTGATATACATATATATATATATATATATATATATATATATATATAAAATCAATCATCAAGCAAGTTCTGTCAATTCCACCTCATAAATAGTTCTCAAGTCTGTCCATTTATCTCCATCCCTGTGGTCTCATATTTTATGCCATGATGTATCGACCCAAATATCGCAATCTTCCAAATTTTCTCCATAAAATAGTTAAAGAGGTCTTCTTAAACACAGATATATATCACTTCCTTGCTGGAAACTGTTCACTACCAATATCAAACTCTTACATTGTGATTCATGTATGCCAGGCAGCAGTCTAAGCTTTTTTAATATAATAATTCATTAGTTCTCATGACAACTATATGGAGTAGGTACTATTTTCTTTTTTTTTTATTGGTGAATAAACTAAAGTACATATGTTAAACAACTTGCCCAAGGGCACAGAGCAAGTAAAGTGGACAGTCAGGATTCCAAATCGGACTGCTTATACCTGCACTGTCCTATAATGTATTCATATATTTGCATGTATATGTGTGTGCATAATATATACATAATGTATGCATACATGTAAATATCTATGTGAATATATATATGAGTGTGCATGTATATAAGTTGCTATTGTAAGCATCCATTATTATATATCCATTTACTTATATATGGCTATATAATAGTTATGGCAACAATATAATTCTGTATCAGGTCACATATTTAACTATCATACTATTTTATCCAGTCTATCTCTCTATCAAGTATGCCAAAATGAGTTTTTAGTTTTTCCGTATGTATACTGCCCTCTGTTACTAATTCAAAGTTCAATTCTTTCAAAACAAGCTTTAATATGAACTCCTGGGAAGAATGATTGCATTCATCCTTATAACGACCTTGTTAAAATTGGCACTTTTATTTCCATATTACAGATGAGGAATCTAAGAGAAAGAAAAGTTAGCTTTTCAAAGGCAGCAGAGCTAAAAGTGTTGAAATTAAGATTCAAATACCCAACTTCAAAGATTATACTTGCTTTTTCTATTCTTGCTATATATCATTTTATACTTTGTTTTAGAAAGCTTTGATTTCTATTTCATATTTTTTGGTCTATTTCATATTTAATATGTTAAAATCCTTATTAAGTTAATATTTCTAATTAATTTCCTAATAGAATATAATAACTTTACAGTTTGGTGTTTGTATTACTTTATCAGTTACTTAATTGCTATTATTATTATTTTATAGTTTTTATTTTTACAAATAAAAGTGCTTTGTAGGAACTAGCAATAAAGAATAATATAAGAAAAGAGAAAAAACCCTATCATTTAGATCTGCATGGTTCAATGTGGTAGCCAGTTTACCTGGTAGCTACTGAACATTTGAAATATGGCTTCTCCAAAATGACATTCCCTGTAAGTCTAAAATGCATCTGGATTGTGACATCTTATTACCATGGTATGTTAATTCCTTCATTAATCATGTTTATATTGATTATGCATGGATGTGATAATATTTTAGACATACTGTAGTAAATAAAAAATATTATTAAAATTCCTTTCATCTGTGTGTTTTTACTATGGTTAATGTGGCTACTAAAAAACTTTAAATCACATATGTTAGTTGCATTTGTGACTTGCATTCCTCTTCTATTGACAGTGCTAACTAGAGTGAGAAAGGTAAGCCGATATATAAATATTTATCAACAGCCATTTTTAGAAGATAAAGGAAAAGTGGGAGTCATTCTAGTGTAACTTCTTTATGAAGAAATGATAAAACTTAATTCCAGAGAGGTTAGTTTTGCACAAGATGACCTTGATAGTCAAGGAGGAATCATGCTGGTGAACCTGAAATCAATCTCTTCAGTGGAAAATATTTTCCTTCCAATTATTTGTTATCTTGCAGACTACTTCCATATTCTGTTCTTATACTTCCTAAGCTGGCAGCGTCTCAACTACATTTCTGAGACTCCCTTGCCAGGTGGCTTCCTATTATCTAATACTAATGGGAAGGACTTGTGGGTGAAAAGAAGTTGGAGAGAAGAAGGATACGGTCTGCTTCTGGTCTTTGTTTAATGTGGAAGCACAATGACTGTAAAGATGAGGGGTGACCTCAGGGGCTGCAGGTCCTTAGCAGTTCCTGCACTTACAGTGCCAGTGGCTCAAGTTGTAACACAGCTTGTTTAAGTTCCTGCATCCTAACCCAGATGTGTTAGCAAATTTCTGATATCTGGGTGTCACCAAATGCAAGGCTTTCGGTGACTAGGTGTCTGCTAAACAGGACCATCAAATAAATAATAATACCTAACACTGTGAGCTGGGCTGGCCATTTTTTCCTTGCATTGTAAGCTTACAGAACAAAATATCAACTGCAAGCCTTTCATTTCCATCTCAAGGCACAGTTAGAAAATCAAGTAACTTTTTTTTTAAGATTTTATTTATTTATTTATTTATTTATTTATTTATTTATTTATGAGAGACACACAGAGAGAGAAAGAGAGAGAGGCAGAGACAAAGGCAGAGGGAGAAGCAGGCTCTATGCAGGGAGCCTGACGTGGGACTCGATCCCAGGTCTCCAGAATCAGGCCCTGGGCTGAAGGCAGTCAGTGCTAAACCGCTGAGCCACCCAGGCTGCCCTCAAGTAACTTCTAATCTCTTCTCTTCCATAGACATGAGACTATACAGCTGGAGAATGAAACAGCAAAGTAAATTTTGAAGGTTTCAGGATTAAAACATTTGTGTAATGCACATTCTTGTTAGGTGTTCTGGTGAAAATTAGTCCATTGCCTGGAAAATAGTGGAATCCTGAGAGTAGAAATGTAAATATTTGGGTGGATTCTGATGACCAAGTGTCTGGGAATACTAATCCCTCCCATGACTCTCTTGCCTGCAAAACTGAGCTCTCTTCCCTTTTCTGAGTAGAATAGATTTTCCTTGAGTGAAGACCCTTAGCTTCAGCATCATTTGCTATATAACAAATGATTCTCCAAATTAGTAATTTAAAATTACTATGATTTATTATTTCTGATGATTTAGTGTGATGGCAATCTGGGTAGTTCTTTTGCTGGTCTTGACAGGAACTACTCACGTGGCTGCAAGCATTTCTTGACTCACCTTGAAGTAGAAGGTCCAATTGGCCTCATTCACATGTCTGCAAGTTGATACTGGCTGCCAGTTAGGGAAATGAGGTTCTTTTCCATGTGTTACCTCATCCTAATAAAGGCTAGCATGGAGGTCTCAGTATCCCAGGAGAGTGAGAGCAGAAGCCAAAAGGCTTCCTAATTTACTAGGATGTGGAATTAAGATAAGACCAATTCTTCTCTATTATATTTGTATATATCAAAAAAGAGATACAATGCCAATCCAACTTTGGGGGGGATGAAGAAACAAAACTGTCCGTCCTGATGGGAAGATTGGCAACACTACATTGTAAGGGAATACAGACACCAGTTGGCATGCTTCATTGGGCCCATTATTGTAATGATGAACTACATCCTGCAATTATGTCATCTGAGGCAGCTGACATAAAAGATGGTGCTCATTGCTATCAAGATCTACCTCGGGGACGCCTGGGTGGCTCAGCGGTTGGGCGGCTGCCTTCAGCTTGGGTCATGATACTGGGATTCGGGATCGAGTCCCACATCAGGCCCCCTGCGAGGAGCTTGCTTCTCCCTCTGCCTATGTCTCTCCTTCTCTCTCTCAGTCTGTGTCTCTCATGAATAAATAAATAAATCTTAAAAAAAAAAAAAGATCTACCTCCAGTCCCCACTCAATCATCTGCCACTTCAGAATCCATAATTTCAATGAAAGAATCTCTTATTTTCTTTCCCTGCCTAGGAGGATAGCCATCTCAGAGCTTCTCAAGGATGATGCTGACACTCTTCAACAAGGCCTTTGTGAAGGAAGAGCCCTTTACTTCCCTAAACCAGGTTGGTCTGGTTGTTACAATTGCTGAGTGTCAACTAGTGGACATCAAAAGTCAATGCTGAGATTCTGGTATGGCACTATTTCCTCAGTATATAGGTTACATTGTACCTTTCATTCTAAAGAGGGTAATAGAAACATATTTTGTGGGCATCTGGGTGGCTCAGCCAATTGTGTCTGACTCTTGGTTTTGGCTCAGATCACGATCTCAAGATCCTGGGATTGAGCCCCAAGTCTGGCTCCCTGCTCAGTGGGGAGTCTGCTTCTCTCTCTGCACCTCTCCCACTCATGCTCACTCTCTGTATCTCTCAAATAAATAAATAAAATCTTTAAAAAAAAGAAACATATTTCACATATTAATTTGTCCCTTTTACTTAGAAACCTTCTATTAGTGCCACTCTCCTTGGATTTAAACAATTCCATATTTATCATCACCATTCCATGCTAAACACTGCATCCATTCAAGGAATTCAGTCACTGAAAGTGCTGGTCTTACTATGTAGTCCAGCATTCAGAAGCAGCTTGCTTAATAAAATCATTGAATGACCTATTGAAGCCTTAAAGCTCCAGTTGGAAGGCAAGGCCCTGTGAGGTTGAGATTCAGTCTTACAAGATACAATATTTGTTTCAAATTGTCAAACAAAATACAATGCTGTTTCTCCAAAAGCCACAGTGAATATGTGTGTGTATGTATGTATATGCAGTAGTTCCTGTCAAGATCAGCAAAAGAACTACCCAGACACACACACACACACACACACACACACACACACACACACACATATATATATACATACAAGAATCAAGAGGGAAAGTTATAGTCTCTCCTCTCACTATTACAATAATAACCCATTGCAGAAGCTTTGCTTTTCATCCTACAGAATTTCCATTTTCTGGTCTTGAGCTCTACTGCTTTAATGTTTCACTTCCTAAAGGAGGAATATTTCCACCAGGGGACAACTTAATGGTTACCTTGAATTTTAAGTTGAGATGCCATCTGACTATTTGAGATGCTTGGACACTGAAACTAACAGACAAAGTATGGGGATACTACAGTGACTGGAGTGACTAATAAACACTCTACAGGGAAAATTGAATTGCAAAGATATTTGGAGAATTCAGGAGATTCTTTGGGGTACTCTTTTTACTTCCATATACAGAATGGTACTACGCAAGCCCATAAGTACTGTGTCTATGACTGGTTACACAAGGACATAAGGATCTTAAGAACTTTGCATATCTAATTTCTTGTTATGTGTAATATAACCATTCTTTCCTTGTTTCCTTTTTTCTTTTCCTCTACTTTTGCCTTTCTATATCTTTATCTTTCCTTCACCCCTTCTTCTTTATATATTTTTTGCTTTATTTCACGTAAAAAGGTAGGGCGGTCGTTAAGTTTAACTACCCAGCCCAATTATTATTTCCATTACTGAATATCCTACTAAAACGATGACAACTCTAAGAGGGCATAACATTACCGAGAAATAGATAACATTAATGATGGATCTTAGCTTATATCCCTTTTGGAAAGATGAAAGAATATTTGTTTTTACCAACAATAGTTTGTAACCTGTGAGGTAGAGTGAGACATTTTTATTCTTGTTATATGTATATAAAGTTTAAATATAAGAGTGAATATATTTGACATAGTTTAAACTGCATAGAATTATACATATGGACAAAAGTGGACAATGAGGAGGATGAAGCTGGTTCTATCCCTGTTACACCTCTGTTCTACATCCATCCTTTCATATTCTACTCTGAACTGTAAGAGTTGGGAGTCCACACACGGCATTTCCCAGATTTCCTTCAGCTTGCTTTCTCTCATGCTGTCAGCGTAAGGCCCTGGCAGGTAATTTTGAAGGCCAGAAGAACTGAGAAGCTTTTAGTTCAGCCAACAACAATGGATGCTGGTCAGTGCTAATGATGCACAAATGAAACAAGGTGCCTGAGAAGTCCCTCAGTTCTCATTAGCAGCTGAACTTCCTTGGTGCTGGCTTCAGCTTTTTTATCTATGGTATCTCTCTGGCCATTTCAGCCTTTGTGCAGCCGTCCTCCAGCAGCCAGCAGTAGGTGCTGGTTTAAAGAGTCTAGTCCATTGGCATCAGCAGCTTTTTGAAATCAAGGTAACCACACTTCTTCCTTTCTCTTCTGCCAGCCCCTCTCCTTTTTGCTGGTCCATTGGCATCAGCAGCTTTTTGAAATCAAGGTAACCACACTTCTTCCTTTCTCTTCTGCCAGCCCCTCTCCTTTTTGCTGGTACAAGTCCTTCTAACACTTTGACACCAATTCCCTGTTTCATATCTTCTTTGTTTGGAATAGGTAGCATATTTCTATTTTTCTTAGCTACTCCCTGACTGATATAATTTCTAAACCGTAAAGCTATGTTTACTTAAAGAAAAGCACAGTTTATAATAAAAACATTTATGGCTGGCAAAATCAACATATTTTATTGTTTTGAGAATGTCAAAATATGTCCAAGAAAATAATAGAATTAATAAACCAATTTTTGATGCATACATATGTAACTTGGATGTTCCTAACTTCGCATAGCCATTCTTCATTCTTAGGCGAAAATTAGTACATTTATTGTTTCTTTCTACAGATTCTGCTGATTTAAAGTTTATCTCTATTACAAGGGTTTAAAGGAAATCTTAAAATCCTTCATAGCAATGCCACTCAAAATGGGGTTAAGGACCAGTTCCAGTCTGCAGACTGTTGCTGATCTATGAGGTGATAGACAGCTTATTCCAGAATGGAAATAAACATACTCATCTTTCATGGAAAATCTCTCTCTCTCTCCTCAATATATTAGGGAAATAATTTACATTTGTTATTTAAAAAGAGATTACAAAAGATAAAGACTACAAAAGAGAAAGGCAAATATCATATGGTCTCTCTTATAGTAAATATCATATGGTCTCTCTTATAGTAGAATCTAAACAAACAAACAGAAATAAGCTCAAAGATAAAGAACAGATTGGTGGTTGCCAGAGGTAAGCAATGGAGGGTAACAGAAATGGGTGAAGGGGGTCAAAACGTTTTTAAAAAAGGATTCCAAAAATTAAATCAAAGCTAATTCCTCTGACATATCATGACCTATAACATGAACGGGTGCCTTTATTTTTCAGACAGTTTTTTGGAGGTCAATGTATATTCTCTTTAAAAAAAAAAAAGTACACAATAATATATGAAGTAACTGGCCCCTGAAAATAACCTAACTCCTAAAAGCCATAATGCTTACATGACTAGATGATGGTCCACTATGAACAGTAATCTTCACTATTCTGCAAGGAACAGAAATGACTTGGTAAAGAGATTTTAAAGAAAAATACAGTCAATGGTATTGTAATAGTGACGTAATGGGACAGATGTTAGCTATACTTGGTGAAAATAGCAAAGTACAAACTTTTCAAACATAAAGTTGTACACCTGAAACTAATGTAACATTATGTTTTAACTATACTAAAAAAAAAACAACTAAAATATAAAACTTTATGCAAAAAAAAAGAATTTTTTAAATTGTACCTTCTTAGAAGAGTAATGAAAAACTGCTTTGATTACACAGAAAATGATACAAAAAGATGTGGAAAATAAAAACAGAAGAAAAAAAAACAGAGAAAGTGTTAAAAGAATTATTTTGCACTCAAATGTTTTTGTACTCAATGCAGAAAGGGAGAAAAGAATGGGTAAGGAAAGTAGAAAAGAGTGAAGAACTTTAAATATTAGGGCCAGAGAGAATCTTTATAGTGTATTGTGAAGTAATAAAAATAAATCAGAATGATTTAACTGAATAATTATTTTTATATTCTATCATAGTGGAAGATTTCTTTGTCCAACACATCATTCAACTACTTGAAGAAAAACTATAAAGATTTCAGTTAATGTCACACACACAAATAGTAATTTCAATATTATGCTATTCATGATTTAAACCAATTATCTTAATTTCATACCAAGTAATTTCTTTAGAAACAAAAATACCAATATTATACTCTGTATAAGTTAAACTGTTGGGAATTTAATATCAAAGTTGAGTATATGCAATATTTATTATCATATTTGATACTTGTGTTAGTCCTTGGTACTCACGAGTTCTTTTTCTGAAAATGTGTTCCTGATGATGAATAAAAAAGAAGCTTGTGATTCTTAAATAATTTCAACCTATTTATAAGCTCAAGCAAATAATGATTTTGACTCAAAATAATTTAATCTCAAAGAGATAGGTATAGAAAACAGGATAGAAACTTGGATGAAGTTGCATTCAAAAAGAAATTCTAAAAACAACAACAACAAACAAACAAAAAAAGAAATTATATTCAGCTCCAACATTAAGCAATAGCAGATCTTAAAAGATAGCTTCATGATGCGAACTGGAATCAAAGAAATTACTGCATTCTTTTGAATTTAAGCAAACTTTTAACTCAGAGGGTGAGAGTATCAAAAATTGTTCTTTGTGAAGGTCTGAATATGGGCCTATGCTAATTTTATATTTCTACACTCAGAAAATTTACTCATGTTTAAAGTAAAAAAAGAGAGAGAGAGAGACAGAGAGAGGGAGAGAGAAACTTCTCCTGTTCTGAAAGTGAAGATTCATTCTGGCAAAAATTTTTACGGAAAAGCCTATGTTCCATTGTCAGCTATTCTAGTTCACTAAAATAGTAATAACACTTATCCCAGCAACAACTGACACTTATTGAATGCATACTATGTGCCAGGCACTCCTTTTAAGTATTTTGCATGTATTAATTGAATCCTCAAGACAACATTGAACAATTACCTCCACATTATAGAAAAAGAAATGGAACAATGAACATTTATCCTAGAAATTCTTGAGTTACATTCTTGTGGAAATTTACTGCCAGAAAATGTAGCTTCCTTTCCTCAGAATTAGAATGATGTGATACATAAAAATAATTTGATATGCCTCTAAAAATCTTTCACAAAACAGCACTATTAAACTTAGACATGGAAGAAAATCTAAATTGTAGAAATATATATTATATTTATATATTATATATTATATACAATTATAATATTCTTTATATATAATATATTTATATATATGTATATACTTGGAATTAATATCAGAAAATATTTTCTTTCATACTAACTAGGCCTGCACAGACTTGACGTGTGCCTGAAAAAAGACTTTCAGTAACACTGTTGAATTAGAATACAGAGTAAATTTTAATCATAAAAGGATAATTTAACCACGTTAAATAGACCATGAGAACAAGAACAATTTTTATGTTTGGGCATTAAACTCTATATTATCAAACATACATGGCAGAAATGTAAATGAAGGATGATGTCATTCTAATTATCTGACGCAAGCCAAATATGAAATAAAACATTTTCTAGGGCAGCCTGGGTTGCTTAGCGGTTTAGCACAGCCTTCAGCCCAGGGCCTGATCCTGGAGCCTCGGAGGGAGTTGCATATCGGGCTCCCTGCATGCAGCCTGCTTCTCCCTCTGCCTGTGTCTCTGCCTCTCTCTCTCTCTCTCATGAATAAATAAATAAAATCTAAAAAAAAAAAAATTCTAGTTTTAACCCTCAAAAAAAATATTTCTAGGAATCTGCAGACCTGCTCCTCCAGGAAAAAATCATTAACTGGCAAAAATTAATGAAAAACTAAACAAACAAAAACAACCATTCAAAGTTTCTGAAAATTGTCACAAGAAAATAGAGCAAACAGAGAAACATTCCATCATGAAAATTTACTAAACCTTGGTAAGAATAGCTGACTTGAGCAATGACCTCTCCTACTGCTCCCCCGGCTCAGGACGACAGAACCGCCACTTTAGGAGATGTGCAAAAGATGAAAGGGCTCCTTATTTGCTCAGCTCCCCGGCAATGGCTACTGTATCTCACCAGGAAGAGCAGGTTGCCAGCATTTCACCTTCTTGTGTTGTTTTTAAATTCCACCTGAGTTTGCCCAAAATGTGTTAAGGCTCCATTCCTCTATCTGGCACCCATTCATAGGGCAGAGACTCTATCCCAGGCACCATGGGCAAAAAAAAAAAAAAAAAAAAAAAAATTGGAGCAAATAGCCTTTAGACCAACTTCTCATAACACGGAGATTCTACAGAAGAGAAGAAGAGCAGAAGATATTGCTCCCACTCAGCACGCTGTCCATAAACCAGAGGAGCTGGGCAATGTCCTGCCCCTAGCTTTGGGACAGTAAATAAGAAATTTTGCTTTTGGGAAAGATGCCATAGAAACAGAAGGCACAGAAGCTCACCCAGAGGAATTGACTTTATTTAGAAAACACGATGAGGAAGTTCAAGCCCAAGGGTACTCTCAAACACAATAGACACGTATAATGTCATAATAGGGAAAAATATTGAAACAGAAAGTAAATTGGCGGTGGTCTAGTGCTGGAGGTGTTGGAGGAAATGAGGGGTGACTGCTAATGGATATGAGATTTCTTTTTCAAGTGATGAAAATGTTCTAAAATTTATTATGAGGATGGTTGCATGACTATGAATATACTAAAACCCACTGAATTGTACACTTTAAATGTTTGAATTATATGTTTCTAGAATAATTATACAAGGGCAATACTGAGTTAAATCTCTAAATTTTATAAATATTTTAGTACAGATATTGATTCCACTAAATAGCTCAAAACAACCATTACACTTAGGGAATATGTGTCTTTCGTAGTACACAATTTGTGGCTCTCTGACGTTTATTTTTTAAGTTTTTTAAAGTTTATTTTTTAATTTTTTAAAAAATATTTTTTTAATTTTAAAAAATTTAAAAATTAAAAAAATTAAAAATTAGAGTATAGTTGACGACTTTATGTTTTTATTTTATTTTTTTTAATAATTTTTTTTTTTAATTTATGACAGTCACAGAGAGAGAGAGAGGCAGAGACACAGGCAGAGGGAGAAGCAGGCTCCATGCACCGGGAGCCCGACGTGGGATTCGATCCCGGGTCTCCAGGATCGCACCCCGGGGCCAAAGGCAGGTGCCAAACCCCTGCGCCACCCAGGGATCCCTTTATGTTTTTAATGTATTGAATCAATTAAGATTTCCCAGTTGTATTTACACTATGCATTTATAAGAAATATAACGAAAACAAAGCAATGGGTTTTGGCTTTTAAATGTTTATTATTGTTACAATGAAAAAGAACAAATGTATTTCAGGATATAAGGGTAAGTCTTTCCCCAGTGTCCCAGATATTATCCTTGCTAGTACTTTGCTAAGACTTTAGTAGACTTTTATAATTTGCAGTGAATACTCACTAATGATGCAGACTGTTTTTAGTGTTCTGTTATTAGTGACAAGAGGATAAAAATCAGAGAAATACGAGTTGCCTCTTCAATCCATCAGACGGGAAATTAAATGTGGCTGACAGGACACATATGAATCCTGGTCTCCCAGGCCACACTAACAGGACCACAAAGTTTTCACAAGTTAAATTTACTTGACAAAAATAACAGGGGAGGAATAAAGACTGGATAATTTAAAAACCTACAGCAGAGTGGTTAACTCCGTGGATTGGAGAGAACTGAAAGCATGTCCCCGGCTCAGCAGTGTCATCTTCAACAAGGAACAACAGAATACAATTTTTTGGCCCCTCTACAGACCTACAGAATCAGAATCTTGGAGGAAGAGGCCCATCAATCTGTTTTTAAACAAGTCCTCCAGGCTCCTCCAGGTGATTCTGCTACACACCAAAGTTGGTAAACCATTGGTCTAAACAATGGAAAGCACCAGATGCAAACAAGACAGTGCTGCAAACAGGATTAACTGGGAAGTTTTATACGGTGTCACATTCACCCCACTGTTTATAGTGACTGGCCATTTCTATACTTAAAAGAACTGAACATTTAATATCTGGAGAGAATAATTCTGAAGGTTTAATATCTGGAGACAATCAATTAGAGATTGGACTCATGAACACTATGAAAGGTGAAAACAGGAAGAACATGCCATACTTAAAAATCTAGCTACTTCTTTAGGTATCTTTAGATAATTTTAAGATACCCCTCCTTGCTCATGGTTGTCAGAATGCTATCACAGAGCCTTCAAACATGCAAACATAAAGAAACATAAAGTATTAGCTTCTTATCTGAAAGACTTTCAGATACAGACATTAGAGCAGAGGGTTGGTTGGTTTGTTTTTCTCCTACAAATAGCTGATTCTCTACTCAGTCAACCTAGATTATAGACAAAATAAACAGTATTTTTTTAATTTTTAAAATTAATATTTAATTAAAAATGATATATTGCATCAAAGAAATTTTGTATATGTGTAAAGGATTTTGCTCAAGAGAAGGTAAGGCTCCTTTTCCAGAGTAAGATCAGAGAGAATGTAAAACTAAAAATCAGAATTGGCAGTAACGTGTGGCCGTCACAATCGAGCACCCTGCTGGACATCACACTGCTTAGGCCAGCCATTTGGGATGCACTTTTGCTCTTCGTTACACTTTACTTAACCCAGGCTAGTTGCAGGGTCCCAGGTCACATGTACAAATCTAGTTGTCATACAGTGGGTGACTTTGAGCCATGTCTTATACCAAGATTCACACAAATAGGAGGCAGGGGTGGATTGCTTAGCAGGCAAATGTGATGATAAATATCCATGTCAGCATGAAATGGTTAGATGGAAATGTGCCTTGAACTGTTCTTATCATGGTTTAAAGATAACTCACAACAAATGTCACTTCATCCACTGTTCAAATAACAGAAAATTTTAACTGTGAGTTTGGACCCAGTCAAGCACTGTCTCTAGACTAGATTCATTTAAAATTACCAAAGAATACAAAATATTTGTATTTGAAGGAGATGTATTCAAATATGGAAGTGGAGTTCTCAAATTAGATTAAGAGAGAGGAACTGAAATTTTATGCCACCATTCTTGTGCTATCAATTAAAGCAGAGATAATTTTGAATATAATGTTAGATGGAACAACCTCATTAGCAAGACAGTACTAAAACTCTCTGATTAAAAGTATAGGCTGGGAATAAACATATGATGGCAAATTTGCATACTGAACCCCAAACAGTAAGACACTAGAAATAACAGAAAATAGAAGAAGAATCTAGAGTGAGACTTAACAGATGCTAGTTTCCAAATGTCTTTACAGGACTGAACATTTTCACCTGCTTCCTAAGTGGAAACTATTCATTATTCTAGCATTCAATACAATCTTAATATTTTATTCTATAACATTTATGGTTAAATTTATAGAAGGAAAATGGAAATAAGGAGGGGTACGTGGGTGACTCAGTTGGTTAAGCAACCACTCTTGATTTAGGCTCAGGTCATGATCTCAGAGTCATGAGATCCGAGCCCTGTGTTGGGCTCTGTGCTCAGTGGGGAGCCTGCTGGAGATTCTCTCCTTCTCCCTCTACCCCTCTGCCTAACGCATGCTCACACACTCTCTCTCTAAAAATAATTTTTTTTTAAAAAGAATATGGACATAAGGAAATAATATTTTGAATATTATTAATAAAATTATTTGGGGACCTCAACCACCCCCTACCTATTGTATCTACTGATTTCCCTGGTGCCACTAAGAACTAGGACACATCAAAGTATGCAAGGAGGACCCTGAGAACAGCAGGCTAGTGGCCTCCTTCGGCTGAATTTACCTCAGGGAGGCTGCAGAACTGTAGGAGGAGCCTGCGTTCACATAGGTATCTCACTTATCACTGATAAAGGACACCACAGGCATTCACCTTAACTCAAACCCTACAATAGCCCCACACACTCTCAGCACCTGTCATGGACTCACAGTTATCAGAAAATGGACCATTAGTAAGGAGCTTCATGTGTTACTAACTTAACCATCTACATCCATACTTTTTCACCTTCTCTCCTATTACGACGGCAGAAGTATCCATCATAACATTAGATGTATAATAATATTGAATCTCATTCACTTGGAATCTCACCGGAATGAATTTCTCTTATTTCTTCTAACAGTAATGACCTTGCTATGACATTCTTATTAATGTTGTAACATGCTTATATTTCAAAAAAATCCAAACTATTCATACTATCTCCACATTCTTCCTTCATCTATCCTTCACCAAGGAAGATCAACTTTCTGCACTCATCATGATAAACTGAATTTGTTCTCAAACCATTAACAACTTACTTTATTGTTAAATAAAATAGACACTTTGACCTTTTGTAGCATTTCACAATGTTTCCATGGACTCTTTAGAAAGTTCCTTTTTTTTTTTTTCCTTTCCTGACCTTTCAGATTTTGGATTCCTCCCTTCCTTTTGGTTCCTGCCTCTTCAAAAACTTTAACATTTTTATTGGTTATCTCACTACATAAAAATATTGCAATTATTTAACATCAATGATGACATAGAAAGGGAACTGAGCACTCTCGTAAATTTTTTATTGGACTACAAAACTAGTATAATTGTTTGGGTGGACTATTTGGCAGTATTCATCAAGATATAAAGTCAGCAAAGATCTTCAATTCAGTATTTGGTCATTTAGAGCACATAGCAATCTAAAGCTTGTGAGCCATAAACTTCAAACAGTATTATTTTTATCTGCCTCCTGCTTCCAACCTGCTCCTGCACTGAATTTCCTTTCCCAACTGAGTAGCAGCTTTCTACAGTCAGGTCACATCCAGAACTTCCTAGTCCATTCAGTCTAAACTTGGTCTCAAATTCGAACTTTTGTATTACTTTGTCAAGCTATATTTTATGTACAAGTGTATATTTAAATGCACACTTTGATAAATCATGAAATATGTAATACACTTGTGAAATTACACAGTCAAGTTACTGGACATATTCTCAATCCCAAAACTTTCCTTGTTCTCATTGGAAATCTGGTCTTAGATCAGTTTGCATTCTCTAGAATTTTATGTAAATGGAATCAAGTAATATGTGATTTTTTTTTCATCTGGTTTATTTCATTGAAGATAATTATTTTGTGATTTATCCATCTTGTTCCTTGTGTTGGTAATTCATTTCTTTTTATAAGTATTTCATTCTATAGAAACATTTTGTTAATACATTTATTCATGGATTATATGTTTGGGTTACTTCCACTTTTGAGTGTTACAAATAATGTGGCTGCGAACATTTGTTTACAAATATTTTTTAGAGATACATGTTTTGATTTGTCTTGGATAAATTCCTAGGAGTGGAATGGCTGGGTTGTATAAGCATAAGTTTAAATTCTTACAAAATCACCAAACTATTTTCCAAAGTACCATTTTACATTCCCATCAGTAGTATATGAGATATCCAGATGCTCTATATCCTTACCAACACTTGACATAGTCTTTTTAAAAATTCCATCTTAGGGAAAATACTCATTTTTAATCAATGTTTGGTTTATTTCCAATTTTCTATTATTACAAATTAAGTGGCTATGAATATTTATTTCCAAATCTTGGTTATGACATAGGTTTTCATTTCTTTTCCATTTAGAATGGGTTACAATTTAATTTTTTTAATGTTGATTATTTTAGTGTATTGCATTTTGAACATTATGTTCACTCAGGGATCCTTTATATTGAACTTCTGTTTCAGCTAGTAATTTATTCCTTTACTGTCAGACTGTTAATTTGGTCTCATCCTCTGTAGTTGGTGGTTCAAATCTCCACTCTATTATTTAAGCTTTTGCTACAGTGTTTTGAGCCCTTTCTACATGTGTGTGGTTCATTGATAAATTCAAGATTGTCATCAGACACAGACTCATGGGCTCTCATTCTCTGTTTCTGTCTCCTGTGAGAATCCTCCTCACTTTCTGGCACTTGGCCATTGTTGTTCAGGATCCTTTTCCTTTTGTTATAGCCAGTGAGTGGTGTTTCCAGCAGAGGTTTACCAGATCTGTGATATTGCTAGTCCATGGTCTCCTTACATGGAAGAACACTGAGAATATGGGAAACTCACTCCATTCTTGTCACTTCTTCAGGTTTTGACTACACTTAGCAATCTCATTTAAATACTTAGTCTTTGTTTTAGTTTTGTATTATAGCTGTTGCCACTGGAAGGGATGGTCTAAATAAAGAGTTACACCATCATACTAAATGCCAGTATTTTAAATCCAATTTTAAGTGTGTCTCTTCCCCCATTCATAGCAGGTAAGAATGGCCTGAGCTGAAAGGGCATGATCTGTTCTTTACATCTCTTTACATTATTCTCTCCTGGTAAGGAAGCAGGGGGGAGATTTGAATGACCAAAAAATGAACAAAGTATTTTTCTTTTACCAGGCATTTAATACCAGTTTTTGTCAGTTGCTTTCTTTCTTATCCTGGATGGCCACTGGTATCCTCTAAATCCAGGCACCAGTGACATACATAAGCTAATCAAGACAAACTGTTCTCACTACCATGGTTAATAACAGGGACAGACATTAGCAAGGAGATAGCTTGAAGGAATGAACATAAGCAGGTAGGAATGGGAAGTTGATTTCCCCTTCATTAGGTATCTTCAAATTCAAATAGTAGTATGTGTTTTTTTCTTTTTCTCATTCAGTATAGGAATATGTCAAGGAAAAGGAAAAGTCACAGCTCACCTTTGCAGGCTGGCAGCATGAAATTCCAGTGATTCTTTCTTCTTTTTAGTATTCATTCTCAAGAAAAGCTGGGCTAACTTGATTACATTACAAAGGAGGCTGGCCCCAGGACTGCACAGTTTTCTATAGAGTGTGACTTACTTAGGTCTTTCTTGTCTTTAGATTTGTATTTAGGCAATAGGAAAAGTCCCACTCAATATCCTTTTACATTTCCAAGAGTGAAAAATTCAAAATAATAGTTATGCCATCAGTAGAGAAATGGTGAAATAAATCCTAGTGCTTCTGTGACATGGAATACTATTCAGCAGTTAACAAGATTGAGGAAGAAATGTGTACTTACATGGAAGGAAGGGAAAGATGGAAGGAAACCAATATAATGTTATTGATAAAAATAATAATTTGTCAAAGAACATGTAGAGCATATTCTTATGTTTTGTAAATGATCATGTGCACTTATCTTCATGCATGCACCCTTCTCCACTTAATTGTCATGGAGATTTGGGCAAGGAACTCTGCCCCCTTGTGTCTCTATTTCTCAACTATAAAAGAACAATATTATTTTCACAAAATAGTTTTAATAAAAATTAATCAAAACATATTCTGACTTGTTATAATTAAGAATAAAATTATGTATTTTAAAATACCCTTTATAAATAAAAAATGACCACTCAAAAACGTTTTTGCCATTTGGGTGAGAATTGTCAGCTGAGTTTTGAGAGAGAGACATGTTGACATTATTTCAGTTAATAGGGGACTGTTTTAAAGCCATCCAGAGAAGAAATAACTGTACAGAGTCTCAATGACTGCATAACTTCATGTATAATGAAGCTAAATATTCCATACAGGTTGCAAAACAGTTCTAGCCACCTAGTAATCCTACTTCACTAGCAGGTGTCCAGTGCTCCATAGTCTCCATGACATTGATTGAGCTACTTCTGTTTCTGCTTTTGTCCACTGCTACTTTCATTGACCACTTACTCTTTTCTCTGTTCTCCACTTTGTGGCTTTTGCTTACTCATGGTTTCTGAGGCTTCACACTTTCTATTTTCAGCTCTCTTTCTGTTTTTTGAGTCTGCATTAATTCACTTGCTGTTACATCTGTAGTTAACCCCTGCCCATACGAGAGATCATTTAATTAGTTCAATTAGTTACTAGGTAATTTAGAATCTCTTTGTTCACCTGCCCGATTGTACTTGACTACTCAGGCAATGAGCATTGACAAAGCCACATTGTGAAGTACGAAGCAATTTATATACAAAAAAAATCCCTCAAACGGGATGTGGGAGTGGCAGATATCAAAAAGCTTCTAAGAAGAATTCCCATACTTGACTTTTTTAGGGACTTGCATTGCATAGTTAAAGGTGTGTCTTATATGCTCTATTAAGAAGATCATTCTTGTGACTCTTGAAGAAAATTTATCCTGGTATTGATTTTTTTTCAGTGGGCAAAAAGAATTTTTTAAAAATCTAAATTGTTGATATTTAACTGAGCTTTGAATTACTGATAAAAATAAATTCACTTTCTGTCAAATCTCTGTATGACAAAAATCAATTCCCTCCCGAGGGAGATGATTTAATTTGTTCAGTCAGTCACTAGGTAATATAGAATCTCTTTGTTAATCCAAGAGTTCTCCCATCACTCATAAAAGTATTCATGCAATTAATTGAATGACAATCTACTAAGCTAAAGTTTGATTCAAATAAAAATTCTAATAGTTTTGACATAAAAACAAAATAAATTATCTTTTGCAAATTTATGCATTTGAAAAACTTACTTTCAAAAGAAACATTAAAAATTGGTGTAAAGTCTTCTAACATACATACAATTATCTCATACAATTTTTAAAAATCATGATTCCAAAATTACATTTGACACATTCTTTGGTTCCTACACATAGAAGACTACTATACTGTTTATTTATGTTACTTTGGTAAAAACTACATTTTCAATTCTTTTTGCCTGGCCAGTTAATTTAGCATCATACCATCACAATATGTTTGTAACTGCAATTATTGGTAACCCACAATGCCAAAATATCACACTATATTTCTGTTTGTTTATAAGAATGGAAAGAAACAAGGGTTACTAACAAGCAGGGAAGAACACTATTGATGGTAAAGTACTGTTTCCTTTTTGAGGGGATCTCTGTTGATTTAGGGTTGAATTATTTCCAGCCATAAAAAAATCACTATCCAATAAAACAGAAGTGATAACATAAACATCAATATATAGTAACAGAAAAAGGATGGAAATGCCCCCAAATCTCAGCTAGCCCCAAGGAAGTTTATCTCTCATGCACATGCAGTACCATCAGTGGTGAGGCAGGCCAGGACAGAGGACAGGACTGGAACTGAGGCTACAGTCTGCTCTCCATCTTCAACTGTGAGGCTTCTAATATGACTCTGGGAGTGGACTTTCAGACTGAATGCAGGAAGTGAGAAAACAGATGGTTAAGGAGGTTCTTATACAACAGGCTTCTCATTTTTGCCCTCCCCTTAGTCATGGCTATATCTACCTACACAAAGAGCTAGAAAATACAGCTTTGCTTTTTGTCAGGAATAAAGGGAAAGAGTGCACACTCCACTGAATTCTCTCATCTAATTTAAAAGACACTCATAAAAAGAAAAAAAAAAAAAAAAATAATAAAAGACACTCATTCTCTCCTCACGTGGTCCAGTCATGAGACCTGTCAATCACTGGATAAGCCCAGTATATAGGATTTTCAAATCACAGACATCTCTCTTTATCTGGTCAAGACATGGCTCCATGTGGCTCACCAATCTATGAACTAGAAAGATAAGTTATCTGTCCCCCCCAGACACTCAATCCAATAATACTATTCAATTATTTAAACATTTCCATTTTGGCTATTTAGCAACATGGGGATATGCTCATAATTGCTGAAGTAACAGTGAGTAATACATAACTGTCTACAGCTGCTCTCAATTTGATCTGTATTAATGGGGAGTAGGAGTAAAAAGAGGTTTTGTAACGATTTTTATGTTTTCCTTTATGTAACTGGATATTAAAAAGTAAGTTTTCCTCATTGTTCAGCATTTTGAAAGAGGCTCCAGATTCTAAAAAGAAAAACTCAATTGTTTCTAAGTGCCTTGCATCTTGAAAAGGCGTTTTCCTCCTTTGAAGGATTTGCAAAGGGCATAGTCCAAATTCATTTGGGCTAGATCCAGCCTATCATCCAGCTGGGGCTTATGAAAGAGTCTGGGGGTTAGGAGGCTGGGAGAGAGAGGATATATTTTAAAAGATGTGTGGGTATGCTGTGCACATAGAAATGGCTTCTCTTCACCTCAGGTGAGAGGAGCTTCAATGGGATCCCTCAGATGAATGACTCTAGAATTTGAAAAACATGGGGAACACACGTTTGATGTATCCTTTATCAAGAGGCAAGGTTATGGTGGCTGGAGCTTCTTCTGTCTGGAAAGGAACAACACTGTAGGGATCCCTGGGTGGCGCAGCGGTTTGGCGCCTGACTTTGGCCCAGGGCGCGATCCTGGAGACTCAGGATCGAATCCATATCGGGCTCCCGGTGCATGGAGCCTGCTTCTCCCTCTGCCTGTGTCTCTGCCTCTCTCTCTCTCTCTCTCTCTATCATAAATAAATAAAAATTAAAAAAAAAAAAAAAGAACAACACTGTAGTGCTGCTCTTGGGATTGCTGTACTTCCACTTACAACTAGGCAAAGGCCAGTGATTTCCAGGGCCCAAACATGGACCCTGTTGAAAGGAATCTGTCTGCAGCCACCTTATAGAAGACACCACCAACAAGACTACTGGGTACTAAAGGAGCATGATAGAAGGAGCACTGCCAGAGGGTTGAGAAGTGGGCTTGCAAACACACAGCGAGGAGGTAGGCCCACCTTGGCAATATCACAGAAATCCCCTGAAGGTAATCCCTGAGAGATCCACAAGGGCACCCCTGAAACAAAGACCTAGGACTTTTCTACCTGCTACACGGAGAACCAGATCCCAGATGGCATCCCAGATCCCAGATGGTTGGGATCCCAGATCCCAAGCTAATTAAGAGCTTGATCTTTTCACCCATTATCCTGGCCTAATTCTGGAGGGGCCAGAAACACTGACAAGCTATGAAGAAGAGAAGTTGGAGCAAGATGGAAGTCAGTCATGCCCCTTTGTGAGAATGGGCAGCCCACAGAGAGGCAGACAGCCCTGGGGGAAAGGAACATTTCACAGAGATGTAGATTTGGAGTTTTCACTCATGCACTGAATTGGATTTCATTACCAAAAAGAAGCTGTTTCTGCAACTATCAACAACTAGAGTAGTTTGTAATTTCTAAAAATAATGAAAAAAAAAAAAAACAGGGAATCTGCCTAGTATATCATTCTATGTACAGAAACCAAAAACAATAGAAAGTCAAAAAAATTGCTTTCTGTCTGCAACCTAAGGAGACCGCCACTAATGCAATAAGCTAGTTATATTCACAAGTACATGGGTTTTATAACCTCCTACAATAACCAAAAATAATTTTAGAAAATACATACCTGTCACTGTTTAAATATGTATGGTGTGTGTGTGTGTGTGTGTGCATGAGCATGCGTATTAGAGGTACTATTGGTGTATCTACCTGATGTCAAGACAAATGATCAATTCAGACAATTCAGTCCAAAATGTCAAACTAGATGTTTGGTATGAGACAGGTATAAACAACTTTGGCATTGACTGAATTTTTAACATTTCAACCAGTTATCTGAATGTCATAGAGATCAAAATATGGAATGTGGTGACCTAAAATCTTTAGCAGAAAGGTTTTGTTTTTCAGCAGTTTGCATTTTATACATTATAGATTAATTTGCTAACGATACAATTTTCCCCTGCTTAACTTTTTAATAATTCATAGGAAGTTCATTGGGTGCAGATAAAAAGTTCACAACAATTAGTTTCAAGCAAATACTTTAGCGTACTATAGCATACTGATTATTTTACAATAATCAGTTACTAAAAGCAGAATACATCATTCATCCAGTCAAAGCTATAAATTAATTATCTAACATTTTTTTCTCCCCACAAATCACATAGCTATTTTTGTATACCTTGTTGTACTACTTACAAAGCCAGCATGAGGCAGACAGGGGAGGAGGAAGCAGTAGCAACACTTATAAGTCATACATCTGCTATATAATATGAGCTGTTTTTATTCTCTCACCTTTGTCTCATACTTCACAGCAAATATATGAAAATACTGCTATTTATGAGATTCTCAGATCTTTCCTTCTTTGCATCCTTTATTATTTCCTCCTTCTTCTCTCTCTCTCTCACTTTCAGTAAACATTTCTTAACATCTATTAAACGTGTGCTACTATTGAGGCACCAGGAGGACACATTTGGTTGGGCATCTGACACTTGGTTTTGACTGATGTGGTTGTGGTTTCCGGGTAGTGAGTTAAAGCCTGGGAGGGGCTCCTTGCTCGGTGCTCAGCTCAGAGTCTGCTTGAATTTCTCTCTCTCTCTCTCTCTCTCTCCCTCTGCTCCTCCCCCCTGCACTCTCTTTTTCTCCTTCTAAAATAAATAAATAAATCTTTAAAAAATTGTGCTATAATTTTAGGCACAAGGATATATGAAGGAATACAGAATTGGCTCTGCTTACAAAATATTTGGTCTTATGAATAAAAAGACATGCAAACATTATAATTCACACTAATATATGCTAAGATGGAAGGTACATGTAAGTTCCCATATTTGAATAAGAGAAAACTCAAGGTTTTGTAGCAAAATTGGGACAGCTTCACAAGAGGAGTTATATACTGACTTTGCACCTATCTTTTCAATGACACTGTTCCCTTTTGCAGAAAAAACTAGACTTTCATTTTTATTTTTATTGCTCATTAACTTATTTACATAGTAAACATTTATCCTATATTTATTCTGCTACTTACTCCACAAATATATATTGAGGCCCAACTCTATGCTAGACAAAGAAAAATCAATTTTCTGTATTTTGATAGTACATTTCAATAATAATGAATTCTTGAACATTTCCCTGAAAGCTATGTTAGCATTATAGGACAGATTTAGAAGCTATAAATAGAGTTCATAGACAGCTTAAAAATATTACCAATTCCCTAATAAAGCCTAATTTTAGGCTTTATTACCATAGTAATAAAGTATGGTATTTTGCATGTGTTCTGCAATTCATTGCTTTTCTTTTGTAAATAAACACATATATTTAATCCCATGCACCATCTGATTGGTGCTAAAGATTTAGAAAAGCATAGCGTTTTCATTTTTTTAAATTTGCATTCAAATTATAAGATTCTACTTGTCACTAGTATTACTCCTTTTTATTAAAGAAAAAAATGCAATAAAATGCCCAAATAATCACAATGATACTGTCCTTAGACAAACATGTTGACAGGTTGAAATTGAACTTTCTGCTAAATGCAGTGCAGCTACATTTGGGAAATCAGTTTGCCCCCTCTTCATGGGTACTATTTTTACACTGGCATAAAATCTTTTCTACTGTTTATGAGAAAAATGTCATTATCTTTCATACATAATCATAGAAAAACACAGCAAATTGAGTTTAGGGTGGGAACCAAACCAAAATAATTATACATATTCAAATGATTTCTACAGCATGAAATAACAATGGGGTTAATAAAAAGTTCACTTGCTAAGAAATGATTTATTTTCAATATCTCCATAAATAATGCTCTATAATCTTAAAATGTCTCTTGTTTTTAATGTAACAAAAGAAAATAGATTTTGAGTAGCAAAATTATATAATTTTATAACCTATTACACATTTTAGTCAGTGAATGCTATACAGGGATTTGGGCTGAGCAAGAAAATTTCCTTGTCGTCACATTCAAAGAAATTTCAGAGTAGTGAGGGATATAGTTAAGTGCTAGGAATAAGTATTTTTTTGTCAATAGGAACACATGGAAAGTCTCTTCAGAGAGGTAGGGATAAAGAGAGGCAGAGGTTTTCAGAGGCCCACGTATCTACTGTATTTATTCAACTAAACTAAAATGTGAATATTTTTAAAAATTTATTTTAGAGATTTATTTTTTTATAAATCTTTGTAAAGATTTATTTGAGAGAGACTACGAGAGAGTGTGTGTAAGGGAGGAGCAGAGAGAGATTCTCCAGGAGACTCCCCATTGAGTGCAGAGTCCAACCCTGGGTTGGATCCCAGGAACCTGAGATCCTGACTTGAGCTGAAAAGTCAAGAGTTAGACACTCAACTGACTGAGCCACCCCAGAACCCCATGAATATTCTTTAAATTCACCTTTCATAAGCTCACAAGCAGTATATGAGAGTGACAATTTTACCACACCATTATATATTACTGATAAATAATTTTCTGTTTGGAGTAATCTCTCAAGATATTAAATGCCTATTTGTGGAATGAAAATAGATGTGCAAAGAAATATAGGTCCCAGTATTTGCTCAAATAACTTCAAATTCTATTCAGAAGTTACAGATGATTACACCAGAGATTAAATAATTATATGTAAGGAAACTAAACAACAGAAAAGATGACAAAGAGCATGACAGCCTTTAGGTGTCATACATTTACTGAAAAAGAAGACACTTGCACAAAGCAGTTTACCATGACTTCAGAAATAAAGGCCACAACTGTAAAAAATGATGGGTAGGATTTTAAAGGATGAGGCATAACTGATGAGGTCAAGGAAAAAGACAGAGGTGAAAACAGTGAGATACCATAGAATTAAGCATATATGAAAGGTATTGAGATAGAAGAAGAAGGGCTGATCACATACTACATCCATTTAAATAAATCCAACCATAAATACTGATAGAGCATGTTCTCTATGACAGGCACTAGGGTCAGAGAGAGGACAGAGATGAATAGGTACTGTCCTTGACATTTAGAATCTAAATATTTTTCTACGCAGAAAGTCTACAAAGAAAACATATATACAACACAAATATTCAATGCCCTTTCACAGGCTTAAGTTAAAATAATGTGTATATGTTTGAGTATACATATACATATTTATGTTATAAAGCTTATCCACATAAGCAAATTTTGTCTGCACATAGATAAGTAGACATAGATACATTTAAACTAATATTAATCAATATATTAATCAAACAAGCATCAAGTAATTATGCTGTGCTAAGTATCATCCCAGGTACTTTATATATAATACTTTAGTTGTCATACTACAACTTTAAGAAATAAGATTGTTAGGGTCATTTTCTAAATAATACTTTTATTTATATTCCTGCTATATTTTGAAAATGAAAAAAAAATCATTTTACTTGAATAATCTCATCTACTTTTTTATATATTTAAGCCAATGTTTTTCAAGAACTAAAAAGTTTTTTCTCACAGAAAATGTTTCTAGAATAGATACTTAGCACAATCAAAATTTCAGGAAGATGTAACTAAGTTATTAAAATGCTAGAGTTTATTGAGTATATTGCCATATCTCATCACATCTCAGAATTTAGAAATTATAAAATTAAATGTAAATTCTACAATTAATTATGAGTGTTAAATTATTTTAGAGAGTAAAATATTTAAAAATAAATAAATTTAAATAATATAAGCATAATTCAATATTTTTATTGAAATTTGGTGCTATTTACAATTTGTAATGATCATTCTTAAATGATGAGGGTTTTTTTTTATTAAACATCTATTGAAGTTTTAAAGTTTACAGTTTGGTGGTAGGCTTGGCCACAACGCTATCGCTTTTATAAAGGCAGGAATCTGATGAAATTTGATCATTTAACAGTAGTATCAAGAGATGCAGCTATGGAAAGAGGTCTGAAGCCATTTCCCCTTTTTTCACTCCTGAAAATGTACATATATTTTTAAAATATTGATCTTAAAACCATTAGAATTGCCTTCCTGCCTCTTCTTTTAATCGTTAATCTTTCATCCTTTTCTGGGATAGTAATTGTTCTTATATGTTTGATTGGGCCTATCACTCTTCCTGCCATAAGTCTTTTTCCTTCAAATTATCAAATTATTTTCAAGTTATATTATAATCACTTTCAAACATGTCTACTTGTCCATATTTTCCAACAACAACAAAAAAATAGAAACAAACAAAAAACCCCAGTATCAATAAGTAACATTTTTAATTTATCAAACAACCATCCTATTTGTTACCATAACGCCATTTCCAGGTCCCTCATGTACCACCTTTCGTACCCTCCTCTTGGTTCTTTCCTGAAAAGGTTCTTTCTGGGAAGATAATTCTAGCATGCCATGTCATTTTTATTCTAAACCTTTATTCAATACACAATTGTAAAGGAAGATAAATCATCTGAAAAATTGTTTTCAATTATTAAAATCTAATGTTTTTCTCTTCAGAAACACTTTTAATCATTCTATTCCTGAAGACAGGAGGTATTTCACATGATTGATTTTTCTATCAAGAGTGTTTAATGTCATGAAATTTAGTATAAAAATATAATTATCTAGCTCTTTGCTATTCATTAATCAGAACCTAATTCATTCTTTGAGGAAAATATATGTTTTCTTTATTTGGGCTGTCTAAATATTTGATGACTTCAAAAACATTTTGAGTAAATGAAAATCCGAACCTGGATGAGAAATGAAATCTATATCAACCTTGCTCTGTCATAGTTAGCACTTAGCTTTGTTCTGTAATGCCATAAATCTCTCTCTTTCTTCATTCCCATTACCTTTTTCTTTTTTTTCTAATAGCAAAAGACAAAGGATCTTGAGTCAGAAGGAAGGTATTTTCTACTAAAGTCAAGAGAAAATTTTGAAAATAAGTCAATAGCATACTGACAACATTTTCAGAATTCATAGTAAGCATTTTATCGAATTTAATGATCTCCCAGTACAAAGTGATTGTGTTTTATGTCTCTGACTAGGAAAGTTAGAAATTCTATCAGAGACTAGTCACAACAACAGAGGTGCATAGGCTTTTCTAACTGGAAAGAATTTTAAGAACTGCTAAAATTACATCATTACAGAGATGAGGTATTGGAGGTTAGAAGTGACTTTCCCTTTGTTACTCAGCTTTCTAATTTCAACTTCTGTTGGCAAAGATGGCCTAGCTATCTGTCGGTCCACAGATACGAAAGGTTTACCCGGCTTGGTTAGCATATTTACTTCTCTTCAGGTCAGTTCCTCCACGCACTGGAGCAGCTTAGCTAGGAAGAATTTCCAGAAATGCACTGAGTCGCTTGACCTCCAAACTTGTCCTATCTTCTAGATTAAGAACATATGAAAAAAGGCTCGATACTGGATATCATCCAGAATAAAGCAACTAAGAATATTAAATTATTTTCATGAATCTAAGCAAGTTTTAAAATGATGGTTTACTAGTTACTCCTGTAATCGACCAAGTAACAATTTAAATTTTACTAAATGTCTTGGTTAAAAACAAAAGCTAGATTAGCAGCAGTTGAAGAGATATCCATAACTTCATCGTAGAGAGGTCAGGAATAAACACATCAAACAAAATAGCGTGGACTTGGATCCCAGCTCTGCCGCTTTAGATCTGTGTAAACTTGAGCAGGAAAAATTTTCTGTGACTTTACTTTCTTAGCTTTAAAATGTTCACCTTTTGTTCTGTTTCAAGAATGAAACAAGTCAAAACTCATAGATGAGACTGACTTATATAATGGCTTAAGGATGTAACTATTAATTACATAGCAAATAGAATTAAACAAATTCTAAAATATTTTTCATTGCTATCTATGCCTTGCTGCAGCTGGTTCCTCAGGGATCCCAGTTTCTAGGCTCTGTTGATCCCATTTTCCTAGCAGTCCTAGGGCAGTAGTGGCCTAATCCAATGACTGATCTTTGGGTTGGATCACTGTCCTCCATTTGCTTGCCCCTTGAGTTCTTTCTTCAGTTGGCTTTCATCTTTGGGATTTCCTGGTGCAGATTCTCTTTTATCAGTTAAACAGTGATTGATATATCTGCCACAATTCAATATATATTTATTTTCTACTGCCTATTTCTATCCCTTAGAACTGTGTGTTATATACTTACATCCTAGTTACTGCCAAGGTATATAAATGAGTATGCTATTGTATGAATCTTCTTTTCTATCACTCCTTATCCACCACATATCTCTGCATTTCGATAAATTTTAACAATATATTATAAGGTAGACACTAATATTTATAAATGTAATTATATATTTAAAATTTTATGATATGTGCCTAGTAAAAAATATTGAAAAAAAGCATATCAAATATTGACAATGATTATATCTGGAAGATGGAATTTGGATTATATTTTATTGCCGTTAGTATCCTTTTTAGCAGAAATAATTGGCAGTTTCAAAAATGTTTACAAAAATAGATACTGCTTTTTTTAATCAGAAAAAAGACATTTTCCATTCAAATGAGCTGATATAATATTATAGTTATTTATGGTTTTAGATTTTTACTTAGAAACATTAAGCATATTGAAAGATATTATGCATTGACTATTTAGAAATATCCGTTCTTAAATCTAATTCAAACTCAAATAGACCTGTGACCACAAAAATTGTGCCTCCTTCTAAAGAAATATTACAGTTGGAAATAATTTTATTTAAAATGCTAAAATTTGAAAACTTGTTGAGGCTGGTTGGTTCATTACTTACTCTGTGCTCAGTCACATGTTACCACAACCTGACTCCTCCTTGTTACATTAGGTCCCCAGGATTATAAACTACTTTATGCCAGGTGTCAGATACTATTTTCAAATCTCTCAATATATAGTAATAATGATAATAACAATAATAATATTAGCATCTATTATTTACTATGTGGTCATCATCTACATTAAACATCATAATACATCATCTTAGTTAATTGTCATTACAACCCAGTGGAATAGTATCATCATTTCACAGATGAGGAATATTTGCAAAAGAAATTAATTTGTTCAAGCTCACAAGCAACCCATTAAGTGTTAGAACTTAGATTCAAAAGTATCCAGTACATACAATAAAGATATCTAAGTTCTTAAATAAATATGATATTTCACCTCTTGGAACCACTGAAATCCTTAAAGAATGAGGAATCCACATGTTGTACTGTCACAAGAATGTGTTTTCTATGACCCTTCTGCACTACAGAGCCCAGAGAGGCACACTAGATATGTGAGAGTTTGTTTTAACTGCAAAATTTTTCATGGTTAGTGATTAGTTCATCACTTACTAAAGTCAAATCTGCTTCCTTCTTTTACATTCCCCATAAGCATGCCCTTGGCAAACACCACAACTCTACCACTTCCAAAAGAAAGAGTCTCCAAGGAAGAATTATAATACTGTATGTTAAGATTCCAAATATTTAAAAATCATCTCTTTTCTTAAAATCATGTCTGACATTTACCTAGGAGAATGTGCCGCCTGCTGTAATAAATTGATCCGAAAAGAAGGACGGAAAAGTAAACTAAGAGAGCAAGAATAAGAAGTCATTATGAAAATAAATTACTTTGTAGAGCACACACAGGAACCTAGACACTGGGAATTTGCCCCCATTTGCTCCCAAAGAATCCAAAACGCAATAATGCGGTGTGTGTGTGTGTGTGTGTGTGTGTGTGTGTGTGTGTGTCTGTGTGTCTGTCTGTTCTATCTTAGAAAAGTTTCTTATCTCTCATTCCCTACCACCCCGAGAGAGAGAGAGAGAGAGAGAGAGAGAGAAAGACATTAGATTTGTCTTCAGATCTTTTCCAAAGTCATTTGGAAATAATTTCAGAAGCCTCCAATACCACTAAAATATAAAACAGTTCAGATTTTCATATTTATAATTGCTCTTTAAGTTTTTAATCTATTTAAATGACTGCCCTAAACAGCCAAATACAGAAACTTCTACCCTGGAAGACAAAGAATTTACTCTTTCCCCCCTTTTAAAGAATAGATAAGTAGACTTCTGTAAAAATCAATAAATTACCTTCCAAAAACTTTAAATTATTTTACTTTCAGTTAGTATAAGAGTTTATCTGTCTCAGTCAAGTTTTAAACATTAATATTGCTATTAATTATTAATTTGATAGTTAAAAATTATACCTAATTTCTGTGTTAATTTGCATTTCTTTTACTGCCAGATTGGGTGCATTTTCATCAGTTTATCAATCACATGTATTTCCTCTTTTGTGAATTACTTCCAATTGTGCCATTTCCATTAATTGTAGGTTCTGACATTTTCTTCAGAATATCCTCATAAACTATAGATACTATCTGATTGTCTATTTATAACCAATAGTTAATAATTTTATTTTCAACTTTAGTTACAATTTTTATGTTCACACAGAATTTTAATGCTTTTAGGTCAAATCTTAACTTTTTATGAAATATTTTATCATGCTTATATCCAGAAAGTTATTCTCATCCAGAGATGAGGCAAATATTCACCTTCGGTTTTGTCTAGCGTTTTAATATGTCCTTCCTTTACTTTTTTTTTTAAGATTTTATTTATTTATTCATGAGAGACACAGAGAGAGAGAGGCTGAGGCACAGGTAGAGGGAGAAGCAGGCTCCACGCAGGGAGCCAGACATGGGACTCGATTCCGCGTCTCTAGGATCAGGCCCTGGGCTGAAGGCGGCGCTAAACCGCTGAGCAACCGGGGCTGCCCTGTCCTTTTTCACATTTAGTGCTTTAGTACACTTGGAATTAACTTTTATGAATGTGAGAGAAGTGTGTCCATATTAATTTCATGCTAAATACTCTAATTTCCCAATATATTTTATTGAAAAAGCACAATTTCACTAATTATATATTTCTTAAGGACTAAATATCACATGAAGAAATCACAAAAGAAAATCACAATTCACATAGCCATCAAGTCAGACATCATCTAGAGACAGCCATCAGACTGCCTTCTAAGACTTTTCTTAGCAAGGCAATTCCATGATGAATTTACTATACTTCAAAATCTGGCTTTCTGCCTGACGTAGTCCAAATCCTAATGTGTCAACACGTCAAAAATAGATTTTTCTCTTAGGAATAATATTTCTGAACCAAACTCATACAAGACTAATATACAAAACCAAACTCACACAAGACTAATATATATTCACTGTCAGTGAATTCATTTACGGTAAGAAGTGTGTCATAATGACCACACACTCATATCTCCAAGACCAGTGCATTCCACTTCTGTGAGGCCGACTGGCACATAGCTCAGAATAACAATAAAAAATAGAAAGCAGATAGGACTAACTAAGTTCATTTGAAAAACTATCTGATGTTTTAGCATTAGGCTACCGTTGTATTAAAATGTAAACAATCATATGCTTCTTTATGGTGATTTTATATGTACAATTATATACTGATTTCACAACTCAGTTCTCTGAGAACAAGCACATTTCCTTACTTCCAAGTTCTTAGGAATACCATTCCCTTTAACACCAATATGCTGATAATAATATTGTTTCAGCTTATCAATTTTCTTTGTCTTAAACTGCTCGCTTATTCTTATGCCAGTTCAACTTTCTTTTAACTATGATGGTGGTTAAATGTGTTTTAATATCTAATAGGGAAATTTCATTTTTTCTCTACTATTTCAAACGATTTGTAGCAATTTTTTACAAAGATTTTAATTATTTATTTACTATTTATTTATTTATTTATTAGAGACAGAGAGGGAGAGGCAGAGACATAGACAGAGAGAGCCCTATGTGGGACTCGATCCCTGTGGGACTCGATTCCTGGACCCAGGATCACAACCTGACCTGAAGGCAAACGCTCAACCGCTGAGCTACCCAGGTGTCCCTATTTGTAGCACTTCTTACCTCTTTCTTATTTAAGAACAGTTTTAGAAGCACTTGAGGTTTTGAATAAGAAAAAAAAAAAGACATTTTGAGCGTATTAATAAAATTAAATTAAGTAAATAAATATTGGAAAGACTGACATCTTTAGACTCTCGGGCCTTCTCATTCACAAACACAATTTATCTCTTCATTGATTCAATGCTTGCATGTCAATAAAATCTTATTTTGTTTTATTTGGGATCTATATAATGTTCTCTTATACTTTGTGTATGGATTATTTTTTTACTTATATTTGTTTATTCTTTTAAAGATTTTATATTATTATTTTTTTAATAAATTTATTTTTTATTGGTGTTCAATTTACCAACATACAGAATAACACCCAGTGCTCATCCCGTCAAGTGCCCCACTCAGTGCCCGTCATCCATTCATCCCCACGCCCCGCCCTCCTCCCCTTCTACCACCCCTAGTTCGTTTCCCAGAGTTAGGAGTCTTTATGTTCTGTCTCCCTTTCTGATATTTCCCACACATTTCTTCTCCCTTCCCTTATATTCCCTTTCACTATTATTTATATTCCCCAAATAAATGAGAACATATAATGTTTGTCCTTCTCCGATTGACTTATTTCAGTCAGCATAATACCCTCCAGTTCCATCCACGTTGAAGCAAATGGTGGGTATTTGTCATTTCTAATGGCTGAGTAATATTCCATTGTATACATAGACCACATCTTCTTTATCCATTCATCTTTCGATGGACACTGAGGCTCCTTCCACAGTTTGGCTATTGTGGCCATTGCTGCTACAAACATTGGGGTGAAGGTGTCCCGGCGTTTCACTGCATCTGGGGGTAAATCCCCAACAGTGCAATTGCTGGGTCCTGGGGCAGGTCTATTTTTAACGTTTTGAGGAACCTCCACACAGTTTTCCAGAGTGGCTGCACCAGTTCACATTCCCACCAACAGTGTAAGAGGGTTCCCTTTTCTCCGCATCCTCTCCAACATTTGTGGTTTCCTGCCTTGTTAATTTGCCCCATTCTCACTGGTGTGAGGTGGTATCTCATTGTGGTTTTGATTTGTATTTCCCTGATGGCAAGTGTTGCATAGCATTTTCTCATGTGCATGTTGGCCATGTCTATGTCTCCCTCTGTGAGATTTCTCTTCATGTCCTTTGCCCATTTCATGATTAGATTGTTTCTTTGGTGTTGAGTTTAATAAGTTCTTTATAGATCTTGGAAACTAGCCCTTTCTCTGATACGTCATTTGCAAATATCTTCTCCCATTCTGTAGGTTGTCTTTGAGTTTTGTTGACTGTATCCTTTGCTGTGCAAAAGCTTCTCTTCTTATCTTGATGAAGTCCCAATAGTTCATTTTTGCTTTTGTTTCTTTTGCCTTCGTGGATGTATCTTGCAAGAAGTTACTGTGGCCGAGTTCAAAAAGGGTGTTGCCTGTGTTCTCCTCTAGGATTTTGATGGAATCTTGTCTCACATTCAGATCTTTCATCCATTTTGAGTTTATCTTTGTGTATGGTGCAAGAGAATGGTCTAGTTTCATTCTTCTGCATGTGGATGTCCAATTTTCCCAGCACCATTTATTGAAGAGACTGTCTTTCTTCCAATGGATAGTCTTTCCTCCTTTATCGAATATTAGTTGACCATAAAGTTGAGGGTCCACTTCTGGGTTCTCTATTCTGTTCCACTGATCTATGTGTCTGTTTTTATGCCAGTACCACACTGTCTTGATGACCACAGCTTTGTAGTACAACCTGAAATCTGGCATTGTGATGCCCCCAGATAAGGTTTTCATTTTTAAAATTCCCCTGGCTATTCGGGGTCTTTTCTGATTCCACACAAATCTTAAAATAATTTGTTCTAATTCTCTGAAGAAAGTCCATGGTATAGGGATTGCATTAAACGTGTATATTGCCCTGGGTAACATTGACACTTTCACAATATTAATTCTGCCAATCCATGAGCATGGAATATTTTTCCATCTCTTTGTGTCTTCCTCAATTTCTTTCAGAAGTGTTCTATAGTTTTGAGGGTATAGATCCTTTACATCTTTGGTTAGGTTTATTCCTAGGTATCTTATGCTTTAGGGTGCAATTATAAATGGGACTGACTCCTTAATTTCTCTTTCTTCAGTCTCATTGTTAGTGTATAGAAATGCCACTGATTTCTGGGCATTGATTTTGTATCCTGCCACGCTACCAAATTGCTGTATGAGTTCTAGCAATCTTGGGGTGGAGTCTTTTGGGTTTTCTATGTAGAGTATCATGTCATCGGTGAAGAGGGAAAGTTTGATTTCTTCTTTGCCAATTTGAATGCCTTTAATGTCTTTTTGTTGTCTGATTGCTGAGGCTAGGACTTCCAGTACCATGTTGAATAGCAGTGGTGAGAGTGGACATCCCTGTCTTGTTCCTGATCTTAGGGGAAAGGCTCCCAGTGCTTCCCCATTAAGATTGATATTTGCTGTGGGCTTTTCGTAGATGGCTTTTAAGATGTTGAGGAATGTTCCCTCTGTCCCTACACTCTGAAGAGTTTTGATCCGGAATGGATGCTGTATTTTGTCAAATGCTTTCTCTGCATCTAAAGAGAGGATCATGTGGTTCTTGGTTTTTCTCTTGCTGATATGATGAATCACATTAATTGTTTTATGAGTGTTGAACCAGCCTTGTGTCCTGGGGATAAATCCTACTTGGTCATGGTGAATAATTTTCTTAATGTATTGTTGGATCATATTGGCTAGTATCTTGTTGAGAATTTTTGCATCCATGTTCATCAGGGATATTGGTCTGTAATTCTCCTTTTTGGTGGGGTCTTTGTCTGGTTTTGGAATTAAGCTGATGCTGGCATCATAGAATGAGCTTGGAAGTATTCCATCTCTTTCTATCTTTCCAAACAGCTTTAGTAGAATAGGTATAATTTCTTCTTTAAACGTTTGATAGAATTCCCCTGGGAAGCCATCTGGCCCTGGACTGCTGATGATGACTGCTTCAATTTCCTCCCTGGTTATTGGCCTGTTAAGATTTTCTATTTCTTCCAGTTCGTTTGTGGCTTTCCAGGAATGCATCCATTTCTTCTAGATTGCTTAATTTATTGGCGTAGGGCTGTTCATAATGTTTTTAAAATTGTTTGTATTTCCTTGGTGTTGGTAGTGATCTCTCCTTTCTCATTCGAGTCTTCTCTCTCTTCTTTTTAATAGGGCTGGCTAATGGTTTATCTATCTTATTAATTCTTTCAAAGAACCAACTCCTGGTTTTGTGATCTGTTCCACAGTTCTTCTGGTCTCGATTTCGTTGAGTTCTGCTCGAATCTTTATTAACTCTCTTCTTCTGCTGGGTGTAGGATCTATTTGCTGTTTTTTCTCTAACTCCTTTAGGTGTAAGGTTAGCTTTAGTATTTGAGTTCTTTCCAGTTTTTGAATGGATGCTTGTATTGCGATGTATTCCCCCTCAGGACTGCTTTGCTGCATCCCAAAGATTTTGAACGGTCATATCGTCATTCTCATTAGTTTCCATGAATCTTTCTAATTCTTCCTTAATTTCCTGGTTGACCCTTTCATCTTTTAGCAGGATGGTCCTTAACCAACACGTGTTTGAGGTCCTTCCAAACTTCTTCTTGTGATTTAGTTCTAATTTCAAGGCATTATGGTCTGAGAATATGCAGGGGACAATCCCAATCTTTTGGTATCGGTTCAGGCCCGATTTGTGACCCATTATGTGGTCTATTCTGGAGAAAGTTCCATGTGCACTTGAGAAGAATGTGTATTCAGTTGAGTTTGGATGTAAAGTTCTGTAGATATCTGTGAAATCCATCTGGTCCAGTGTATCATTTAAAGCTCTCGTTTCTTTGGAGATGTTGTGCTTAGACCTATTGAGTATAGAAAGAGCTAGATTGAAGTCACCAAGTATAAGTGTATTATTATCTAAGTATTTCTTCACTTTGGTTAATAATTGATTTATATATCTGGCAGCTCCCAAATTCGGGGCATATATATTGAGGATGGTTAAGTCCTCTTGTTGGATAGATCCTTTAAGTATGAGATAGTGTCCCCCTTCATCTCTCACTACAGTCTTTGGGGTAAATTTTAGTTTATCTGATATAAGGATGGCTACCCCTGCTTTCTTTTGAGGACCATTCGAATGGTAAATGGTTCTCCAACCTTTTATTTTCAGGCTGTAGGTGTCCTTCTGTCTAAAATGAGTCTCTTGTAGACAGCAAATAGATGGGTCCTGCTTTTTTATCCAGTCTGAAACCCTGCGCCTTTTGATGGGGTCATTAAGCCCGTTCACATTCAGAGTTACTATTGAGAGATATGAGTTTAGTGTCATCATGATATCTATTCAGTCTTTGTTTTTGTGGACTGTTCCACTGAACTTCTTCTTAAAGGGGAATTTTAAGAGTCCCCCTTAAAATTTCTTGCAGAGCTGGTTTGGAGGTCACATATACTTTTAGTTCCTGCCTGTCTTGGAAGCTCTTTATATCTCTCCTTCCATTCTGAATGAGAGTCTTGCTGGATAAACATTCTTGGTTGCATGTTCTTCTCATTTAGGACCCTGAATATATCCTGCCAGCCCTTTCTGGCCTGCCAGGTCTCTGTGGAGAGGTCTGCTGTTACCCTAATACTCCTCCCCATAAAAGTCAGGGATTTCTTGTCTCTTGCTGCTTTAAGGATCTTCTCTTTATCTTTGGAATTTGTAAGCTTAAGTATTAAATGGTGAGGTGTTGAATGGTTTTTATTGATTTTAGGGGGGGATCTATTTCCTGGATCTGAATGCCTGTTTCCCTTCCCAGATTAGGAAAGTTTTCAGCTAGGATTTGTTCAAATACTTATTCTGGCCCTCTGGCCCTTTCGGCGCCCTCGGGAACCCCAATCAAACGTAGGTTTTTCTTCCTCAGGCTGTCGTTTATTTCCCTTAATCTATTTTTATGGTCTTTTAATTTTGTCTGCCTCTTTCTTCCTCAGTTTCCTTCTCTGCCATCAACTTGTCTTCTATGTCACTGACTCATTCTTCCACCTCGTTAACCCTCGTCGTTAGGACTTCTAGTTTGGATTGCGTCTCATTCATTTGATTTTTAATTTCTGCCTGATTGGATCTAAATTCTGCAGTCATGAAGTCTCTTGAATCCTTTATGCTTTTTTGTAGAGCCACCAGTAGCTGTATAATAGTGCTTCTGAATTGGCTTTCTGACGTTGAATTGTAATCCAGATTTTGTAACTCTGTGGGAGAGAGGACTGTTTCTGATTCTTTCTTTTGAGGTGAGGTTTTCCTTCTAGTCATTTTGCTCAGTGCAGAGTGACCAAAAACAAGTTGTATTGGGAAAAGGAGAAAAAGAGAGGAGAGAAAGAAGGAAAGAAAAGAGAAAAAGAAAAAAGAAAAAAGAAGAAGAAAAAGAAAGAAAAAGAAAGAAAGGAAAAAAGGGTGGGGGGGAAGCAAACAGAAATCAAAAAGCAAAAAAGCAAAAAAAAAAAAACAAAAAAAAAAAAACCCACGGGGGAGTATCTTCTGATTCTTTGTACTTTAAGTCCCTTGACTTCCCCTGGACCTTGTCAGTCTAGCTGGTCTTCTGGGGGAGGGGCCTGTTGTGCTGATTTTCAGGTGTTAGCACTTGGGGGAGCTGCTCTGCCCCCTGCCTGGTGCAGGACTCAGGGGGGGTTGTTTACCTCGTGAGGCCCCAGGAGGAACAACCCCAGTGGCGGGGCCAGCTCTGGAGCCCTGGATTCAGCTCCCGCAGCAACTCCCGAGCTCTCCATCTGCAGGGCCTGGAGGCTCCGGGGCGGGGCCGCTGATCTGCTCAGCTCAGGGCAGGAGCGTCCTCGCTGTCCTGGGCCCTCCCGGCCTCTGCCTGTCCCGGGGGAGGCGGGATCCTGGGCTGTGTCCCGGCGCCCTGTGCTCCGGGGCCTGGGCTGTTGGATTCGCGCTCCCGCCCCGCAGCCCCCTCCGCGGAGCCGCCCCCGAGCCCCCCCGAGCTGCTCCCGCCCCGAAGCCCCCTCCGCGGAGCCGCCCCCGAGCCCCCAGAGCTGCTCCGGGTCCCCCCGTGCGCGCTGCAGCCCTTAGGGAGCTCGGCGCACTCTCCCGGGCGCAGGTGTCTGTTAGTGTCCCCGGGAGCCCGAGGGCATCCCCGCCCTCCTGGGTCCTGCTCCAACTCCCCGCGAGCCCCTTTCCGCCCGGGAAGGTCGGTGCAGCTCCTGCTCCTCCGGGACGGGGCTCTCCTGTCCTGGGGACACTCGCCCCGGCCTCAGCCCGGCTCCTCGCGGGCCCCTCCCCCTTGGAGGCCTTTTGTTTCTTTATTTCTTTTTCCCCGTCTTCCTACCTGGATAGAAGCGAGAACTCTTCTCACTGTAGCGTTCCCGGTGTTCTCTCTTTAAATCTCAGGCCGAATTCGTAGATTTTCAGGATAATTTGAAGGTTATCTCGGTAATTTGGTGGGGACAGGTGACTTGGGGACCCTGCTCTTCTGCCATCTTGCCCCTCCTCCCCCTATGTATGGATTATGAACAGGATTCTTTTTCATTGTAACATTGCTGGTTATCTAGAAGCTATCAAAAGTGTCCATTAAAATAGTCTTATATGGGGATCCCTGGGTGGTTCAGCGGTTTAGTGCCACCTTCAGCCCGGGGTGTGATCCTGGAGTCCGGGATCGAGTCCCACGTCGGGCTCCCTGCCTGGAGCCTGCTTCTTCCTCTGCCTGTGTCTCTGCCTTTCTCTCTCTCTCTCTATCATGAATAAATAAATAAAATCTTTAAAAATAAAATAAAATAGTCTTATAAGCAGGCCATTTATTGAAGTGTCTCATTATACTTTACCCACTGATACCCACTAGAACCAGTTTCATCCAAATGCTTTTATTCATTGAGCAAAGATTTATGACTACATCCCAGACACAATGTGAAACTCTAATGAAACAGAGATAAAGAGTTTATAGCCAATGCATGAAGGGAACTGGTTCTAGTAAATGGGAAAGAATGAAAAAAAGAAAAGTAGATGAGAGAGATGACATTGCAAAGAGGAAGAGCAAATATCCAGCCTAGAAATTTAGCACATTAATATGTGCTGCTTTATGTATTTACCTCAAATCACTCTGCTCATCTTCAGTTGTAGATTTGTGCTTGGCTGTATTTTTTCTTGCTAATATGTACAACTGTTCTATCTCATTTGATTCATAAAGTGTTGTATTTTTAAATTTTCAGCAGATACTATAATACTGTGTTATTTAAAGAATTATCATTCCAAAACGACTCGACTTTAGGCATTACTACTGCTCAGATATCTTTTAATCTTGAGGCAAATAATCTATCTTTAAAATGCATGTATCCTCTAAGAATCACAGATATCCAAGTGGAATATAACTGAATAATAACTGCCCTTTCTACCTTCAACAAGTTTCAAGCAATGACTGTTCACTTTGGATTGAGGATGTTGAAAATTTACTGTAAAAGGAAGAAATAAAGCCTAGGAAAAAATGAACTGTGAACCCAATAGACTTGATAGGTAATAAATATTAAAATGTTAATATTCAAAGGCTGAAGAATATTGGCATTTAACTACAGTTGATACTATTTCCATATAGGAAGTTGCTACTTTAAAGGGACTGTCTTAGTCTGTTGAAGCTGCTGCAACAGAACACCACAGACTGAATGGCTTATAAATAAAAAAATTATTTCTCACAGTTCTAGAGGCTGGAAGTCCAAAACTATTATGCCAGCATAATCAAGTGAGGGCCCTCTTCCAAATTCCAGGCTTCTCATCATAACCTTTGAATTGGAAGGAGCAAGAGACCTCTCTAGAGCCTCTTTTATAAGGGCACGAATCTCAGTATGAGGACCCTACATTTTTCCAAATAGAATAGTAACAAAAACTATCAATTAATAGATAGTAGCTTTTTGATCCCTGAATGCAGGAAATTTGAAGATTTCATTGTACTTTTTGTCTGAAATTCATTCTTTATATTCATAAATAAATATACTCATAAGTTGGACATTCTTCTAGATAATTTACATTCAACTTTCTATTTTCACATTGCTTCCATACTAGTGAGTTATATGGAAATGCATATTTTATGGATAATAGAGTAGTATTGTCCACCCTGTTACCCCCTTATTTTTGCTATGAATAGCAATTTCATGAAAATACAGAAAAAATTCCAGCAAGATGTGGGAAGGTATTTCTGGGAAATTGCCTAACTAATGGAAAAATTACAGTGCTAGCTTCTGGGGCTATATTTCTTTGCTATGTTATTGGTGCTGCTGTGCTTCTAATTTGAAAGTAAATTGAATAATGTTATTACTGGGCCAGCTTTTTAATATATGGTCAATATGTATTTTAAAGTTTTCCAGCAAGGGGGATCCTATGTTTATTTGACTTTTGAAGATTCTAGGAATGTGAATGTTTGTATAAGAGTGATGTAACAACATACTTTAACTCTAAACTGAAATCACAGCACATAACCAAATGGTCCTCAAAAAAGTGTTACATCTTAAGCAATATCACTCCTACAAGCCTTTTCCCTTATCAGCTATCTGGCATAGATGTAAGTAGCCCAAAGACCAAGAATTCCATCTTCTTTTCTTTTACTCTCTTTTCTCTTCTTTCCCTCCTTCCTTCCTCTCCTTTCCTTTCTCTTCCTTTCCTTTTCTCTTTCCTTCCTTTTCTTTATTTTTTCTTTTAAAAGAAAAATTCCTTTCTTTTTCTTTGCATTGCTCCAGAAAAATCCACAAATTAAGAACTTAAAAGAGTAGCAAGATACAGTGTGGTGTAGAGGAATGAATCTTAATCTGGAAATCAAGAGGTGTCAGTTCTAACTATATTTTCATAGCTGGATTACTTGTGTGATACCAAGGAAAATCAATCCTAGTGGTTTTCAAACTTCCTTTAATAAAACAAAGTAATTGACCTAAATAATCAATGCAAAAAATATTTTGACATTGGCATATATCCATGTTCAATGGCTATTGGATGTTGTAGAGCAAGAATTATACATGTTAAGTGATGGTCATTAAATTTACCATAACAAATAATCATATGCTTGAGCTTTTTTAGGATCTGTGTTTACATAAGTAAAGCTGAGACAGTTGAACAAAATTATTTCAGCTTTTTTGCTTGCATTTTATTCTCTATGATTATGTGTCATGTGAATTATGATTAATTTAAAATTAATGGCCAATATAGTAAATACTCTATGCCACTACATATAGAAATATGATTTCTAAATTAATTTCTTCTTAATAGCAAGGTAAATATAATCAAATTTAAAAACTGAAGTTTGAATTCATATCATCTTCCCACATGTAAAAATTGCCTTCTAAGAAAATAGCCTGTTCCCTTTTAAGGCAAACTTTAAAAATGTGTAATAAAATAAAAGGGGAAGTTTTACCATTACAGAGTACAAATTTTGCTGACTAAAACTTTGCCATAGTGCCTCTCGATTCAGAAGAGAATAAACAGTTTATAAACTGAGCTTTGCTGGAGTAATTGTCTTCATTAGCACGGTTTTCTTCTGACCCTGAATTGACCCTGGAGCTCTAATTACTTTAAGTTTAAATATAATTGTGAACATACGGTAAATGAAGAATACACGAACCTGAGTGAATTCACAAAGTCAGCTATGTAAAAACAGATTCTTAGAGGTCAAACTAAACTAATATGTAAATACATAATGATTTTCACCCCCAGAAATAGAGGTTATTCTCTCTCTCAAAAATAATTACTATCATTCTAGCTTCATAAGTATGCATTATTGCTTAGTAAGTCAAGCTGATTTCAAGTCTTACTTTTCCTTTAATTTTGTAATCCTTACTCTAGCATTCTATGTTGATCTCTTCTCATTTAAAAATGTGCCTATTTTCTTAATGCAGACACAATTGACCTTGTCCAGAGCAATCCTGTTTTTATATAAAATTTCAAGCTGGTGAAGGCATATACAAAAGGAAAAATGCTGCAAACAGTAAATGTTGCTCAGTTTACAATCTCCAACATCAGCATGTCTAAATGTCCTCTTTATTTACCCCAATAAGTATCTATCTTATGCTTACCGTTTCCAAAATGCTTCTAGATTCTTCAAAATCCAAATTGCTGATCACTCTTCCATCAGGTAAAATTCAAGTAAATAATGTAAAGAAATAAAGGCCTTGCAATGAACTTTTATATATGTGATTGTGCGATGCAGTTCCAATTATCTGGAGAGATAAGGATTGGGAGTTGAAGGAGAAGACCCAGCAATGATTTTCATTTCCACTTTGTTTTGATGTAGAAAGTATTTGCAGAAGTACTGTGTATATTTTAATTCTCTAGTATTTAATACTAATGTTTAGCCATGAATAATGGATATTTGCTGACTGGCTCCTTTATTGTGAATAAGTCAATGAAATTATTTTGTACTTCAAAGAAACAGTCCATTTCTTAATATTCTTTGTTAGCTGATGTATACTTAGGGAAATTATCACATTAGCTTACCACCACTTATAATATTACTGATATAAAAAATAAAGATCACATAAAGAATGATTACAGAAAAGTAATTAGGAGACATTTGAAGTTAGTTCTGATGGAAGCATTAATTGAAAACCAAAGAAAGTACTTGATTTAGATCAAGCAAATAGAATCTTCCTAACTCAAAACTCCATCATCATTTCATTTTGATATTAAAACAATAAAGTATCTGAAAGTCCCAAACACATTTGCCGACAATCTAATCATGTTTACATTTTAACATTTTAAAACTGTTGTTTCCATTCTCTTCCTAATCTGAAGCCTGAACATGTTTTCCAAGTCCTCTTCAAAATGCTAGCAAAGCTGCTGATAACAACACAAGGTATAGAACATGAGGAAATTAGAGAACATAAGTGTTTTTGAGATAGAGAATTGGAATAAGAATGGTCTCTCACCTAGCATTGTGCTTGGAATACAGTAGATAGCAGATTGTCAACTAAACTGGTTAACAAGATTGAGGTAATGACAATGTATGAATGACTGATCCACCCAATTATGACAACGATCCTGTATATAATGCAAAAACACTCAGCAACAATGTTACTATAATGCTTACCACCATGGCAAAAACATAATAGGAAGGCATTTGAGCATCATGTGAATTATAATGTTAGAGAGTTCACTCTTAAATTCTCCTTTCCTTAACTGAAGAATAAAGTGATTAGTTAAGTCTGGGTGAATTTTATCTACTGGTTTAGCTACAGATAATTTATAATCCTTGTTATGCAACTAGGCTGGTCCTCTCTGGTCCTCACTGTAAATACTTTTATTTAAAAAACCCTATGAAATACATGCACACATAATATGAATACAAAGATAGAAAAGCTACTTTTGTTACCTAAAAATTATTGTATGGGGAGATTCTTGATTTTTAATTGCATAAAGAGGAGGGGTTCTTTGTGCCTACATTATGTGCTATATTTTATTCATAGTTACAAAACAGATGGCATTGAGTATTTAGAATTCCTTCATAATATTTTTAAAAAATAATGTTTCCATAAACATTGCATTTTGAATTCTATCCTGAATAGATATTTGCAAGCAGTGCTGTTCCATATTAAACTATGGTTTATATTTTACTCAAATTTTCTATTATGAATTCTTCCTGTAACTCATTCTAATAACGTAAAAGGTTCAAAGTAAGGCTATTTTATACAACATACCAGATATTTTCTGCTGTAGATTAAATTCATCTCTCTGCTTTCTGAATGTCGAATATCTGGTCACTAATCTTTATCACATATACTTAATTTTTTTGTATGATGAATGTTATCAGCATCACCTCAGGCCTATATTTGTAATACCTGTATATAAACATTTGGGCAATAATGAGACACTTAATTAAACCATTTTTCCTTTTTTTTTTTTTTTTTTATTCTGCATTTGAGGGCAGCCCAGGTGGTGCAGCAGTTTAGCGTCGCCTGCAGCCCAGGGCGTTATCCTGGACACCCGGGATTGAGTCCCACTTCGGGCTTCCTGCATGGAGCCTGCTTCTCCCTCTGCCTGTGTCTCTGCCTCTCTCTCTCGCTCTGTGTCTCTCATGAATAAATAAAATAAAACCTTAAAAAAATAAAAATATATAAATTCCGCATTTGTACCTATGTATTCTTTTGAAATAAGATACTTTTCTTATCGAGTTTTTCTCACTGAATTTGTTTCACAATGGTTTGCTTTCTGATTTAACATTTTGGATAAAAATTAGGGAATGGATGAGGATTCTGAAATTTCTAAAACTTAAAGAATCATAGAAAATTGCGGTTGTAGAAGACATCCCAGGAGCATCTAGATTTCCCACTCATTGTTATTGAATTTATTTAGTTAAGACTGAAATCTACATATGGCTTTGTAGGCACTAACTTTTTGAAGTGTCTAAAAAATATCTCAGATTGCCCCATGATTCCCAATTCTATGGACTGTACCTTAAATTGATAAAGTTGTTAATATTTATTTGTGAGAGACATTCTTATAAATGAAAAGAAGCCAGAAAGACCATATAAAGATACAATGTCAGCAAAATATAAATGAAAATTTATGAAGGATAGCAACATTAATACCAATTAAATTAATATTTAGGAAAAGCTGGCTTTAACTCATGAAAATTATAGATAAATATATCACAACAAATATTGTTATCCCGAAAGAATTTTGGAAATTAACAACAAATAAGTAACTCCAAAATTTTTAAAAGGACAATTTTTTAGAAATTTAAGAAAATAATATTGATAGAAGCTCTTATTAATAAAATAGATACAAAAGCAGATTAATTTTTGATGCTTTTTTTTAAGAAGTAAGAAATTACTTAAAATTACAAATGTCTAGCAATAATAGTAATAGAGAATAAAAAGAGGAAAGCACAGATAAATAAAATTTGGAATGAAAAAGAAAGCAATACTGTGATGGAAGAGAAATTGAGTTGAAATATATATATTATATATATTATAACAATAACTAGAACAAATTTTATGTCAATAAATTTAAAGACCTAAAAGACCTAAATGTAAATGTAAATGTAAATGGATATCCTAAATGTAATGGATATCTTTCTATGAAAATGTAAATTACCAAATTTGTCTCATGAAGATATAGCAAACTTAAATAAAATATAACCATTAAAAATTTTGAACTCATAGTCAAAAGTTTCACAAAGGACAGAAAGAAGACTTTTTACTGATATGTTTTACCATATTTTCAAGGAATAATTCATAATTTACACAAACTATTTCATAGATAAGAACTGGAAAAGATATACAACTGATTTTTAAGGAATAGTATAACTTTTATCCGGAAAAGTATGCAGAGAATTTGTAAATTTTTTTCACTTCTAAGTTTAAATTTAAAAACAGAATTTTTTAGACAAAATCAAGATAAGTACCAAAAATAATATATCAGAACAAAGTAATACTAATTTTTTGAATATAAGAATGATTCATTATCATATAAAGCTATCAATGTAATTTGTTCAATAAACAGAAAAATAACTGCAGAATCAAACAAGTCTTCTTGATAAGAAAAAAAAAACTTAGCAAAGTAGGCATAGATAAGGTTTTGTCTATTGAAAAATTACAGTAAACAGTATACATTTTATATATGTATGTTTTATCTTCTTTATCAACTAACAAAAAATAATATTGACTACTTTGATCTACTTTTTATCTTTTATGTACTTATGTACTTCATTAATTTCTAATTTTATCTTTATCATTTATTTCATATTTATTTTCTCATTTATTTTGTGTTTTCCTAGTTTTCTGATTTGGAGATTTAATTTATTTTAGCTATATATATAGTGATTAACTTTTTAAGGGTATACTTTTTCCTATAATCATTGACTTTATATCTAAATATTAGATTCTAATATGTGGTATTTTAATTATTATTGCTATCATAGGGATTAGTAATTCTAAGAAAAAAATGAGGAATTTATTCTCGGTTTTATCCAAAGAACTCGTTCGTAAAATTGAAATTAAAAAAAATTTAAAAACAACATTATTAAAAAGATTTAGTATTGGGACCCCTGGGTGGCTCAGTGGTTGAGCATCTGCTTTCAGCTCAGGGCATGATCTGGAGTCCAGGGATCCCATGCCCAGCTCTCTGCGTCTGCCTCTCTCTCTTTCTGTGTCTCTCATGAATGAATAGAATCTTTAAAAAAAACAAAAGGAAAAACTTTACATAACAGTAGGTGTCAGATGGATTAAAGATGTACACAAAACATAAATATGTAGAAGAAAACAAATAGTTTTATATTATTTTTAAATCCTGGGTGTGGAAAGTGTTCCTAAAAAAGACACTAAACCTATATGTAGTTTTTACATTGTGGGATTTTTAACTTAAAATTAGAACATCGTAAGGAAGGCTCTATGATGGAATCAATGGACTAGTGACAGACTGGAATTAAAAATTTTTGCAATGTGCAATTATAAAAATAATTCATATTCAATATAAAACAAGAAATATATATAAAGATATGTATATATCAACAATATATAAAGAACTCTTACCAATGAATAAAATAAGAACAAATAACTCTCTAAAAAAAGCTGAGCAAAATGTGCTGGTGAAATCCACTTCTAAAAAGGTACTTTTTTGTGGTGCCTGGCTGGCTCAGTCAGTGGAGTGTGTGCCTCTTGATCTCGGGTTGTAAGTTCAAGTCCCACATTGAGTGTAGAGGTTACTTAAAAATAATACAGAAAGAAAGAAAGAAAATTTTTAGAAGGTGCCCTTTCATAAATACTTGAGCATGTGCACAAATATATACATACCATTTATATACATATACACATATAAATTTTATGTGCTATAGTTAAAAATTATAAACAAAGCCTATGTCTGTTGTAAGAAAATTTAAAAAAAACAAATTATGGCATATAAGCACTATGAAGCTATTAAGAAGAATGAAGTATATCTACATCAAAGCATTTCCAAGATATATGTGTTTATGAGTGCACTTGTGTGTATTTTTTGTGTGAAAGAGAGATTAGAAAGAACAAAATGGAGGGAAAGAGAGAGAGAAACTAAGTGTGGCTAAATCTAGGCTATGCATTGTTATGGTCAAGGAAGAGTGTGGTATGTAAGAATTCTCTTATTTTATTGTGTATAATATTTAGTTTTTGATATCTTTATAATATACATACAATTTTAATTAAAGAATAAAGTCTTAATTTTAAAATATTAGATCAGAAGACTTTATATTTTTTATCTAATCCTTAATATTTAATTGATACTGTAAATTTTTAATATCTTCACAGATGTACATCTGCATTTATATATCTTGAATTCCCAAAGTAAGATGATTAAAATGCAAGAGAGACATTTAGAATATTATCCAGATATTTGATAAGGGGTTCATCCATTTTTGAATCCTCTGCAGAGTCTGGTAAAAAAGTTCTTATTCAGTAAGTTTCTGTTTTTGTTTTTGTTTTGGTATACTTCTCATGAAACATTACAAACTGTAGGAGAATATGATTATTGCTACCTTGAGTGTGTGAGGTAGATGTTTTGAGTAATTATGGAGAAAAGCTTTATGTAGAGCTTTGACAATGAGAAAATGGCAGGAAAATCCCAAAGCAAATATATATATTTATTTTTTATTTATATATATATGTTTATATTATATATACATATATAATATATTTTAAAGTCCTACAGAATATTTAAATTGCATTATTAGAGTCTTTACTTACAATTAAATATAATTAAATATCAAATAATTGTTAAAAATAACTTTGTTAAAATATATAAAACTAAATGTGTTGCTATATAATTGGTTAACCACATAAATCATCAAAGTTCATTAAAATACAAAATTGAATAAAACATTGTAATAGCTGATTATTAAAACAGTTTTAGATTATCTGATATCATGACTAATATGCAGTAAATGTTTAATAAATATTAATTTAAAAATAAAAATTGTGTTTGGTATTGACTAAGTGCTAATCTGTGCCCGAATTTGTGGCAATTATGGTTTATCTTACTGTCATCACAACAACCCAAGGAATCAACTATATGGATCACTGATCCCTAACAAGGCTACCATCTAGTGGTGATTAATTTAAGCTTCAATCTGATTAAAGTTAACCTCAGAATTGTTATTCTGGCACTGCAGGGAAGAAGGCTAGGAAATTCAGAGGGACAAAAATTAAATTGCTGATTAATTGATTGGAAGACAGCACAGAATTCTAAAATAACGATGTTGTAGCCTACTTCTGCACATTCAAATATGTCTATTTTGAGAAGTTGTGTTAAGGGATTTGAGCACTATGAAAATATAAGATAACTAATATTGTGAAACTGAGGGACATAATTTACAAATGTTACTACTTTAAAAAATGTGTTATTTTATTAAATTTTTGTATGATTATCATCTAAACTACTACTATCTTCAATTCACTGGTGATATATAATACAGAATATAAAAATAAATTCTTTCTATGGATAGTTGGGCATAAAGAGAAGGGAAAAATGTGAAATATATATTGGGATAAACAAGAAGAGAAAAAAGTTGAAACCACCTATATGCATTGCAACTATCAGTGTTGTCAAGCCATGTCTCTCAAGTGCAAATCTGGTGGTATTTGGATTTTTGGACATAGCCTTTAATAACCTTATAAATGGTTTCTATGGCACAGCCTACATCCCACCCAAAAACTCCATGCACTTAGAATTGAGCAAGAGATCTCCTGAGACTTCACACTCAATTACAAAGTACTCTGAAGGGTGGCTTTATGCTGGTTTTCTCAATTAATTACAGCAAGTGTCACCATGGACAGCTTGCAGCAGTTAATTGAATTTGACAGGTTAACTTGAGAGCCCTATTCACTGAATGCACTAGAAACTTAGGGTGAGCAAAAGGGCGGCCCAAGACAGAAAACAGAAGACTTTAAGTAAAAAAGAAAATAGAGTCAGCATTAGGCAGCTTGGAAATATTTATCTCCAAAAGAGAAGAATGAGCAGAGAATACATCAGTGAAACACCGTTTCATCATTTTTATTTTTTATTAGACTATGCAATTTGCTTCTATTTGGAAATTTCTGTGCTAAGATTTCAAAATTTTGGAGTTTTATTTCTTTTTTAATTTTGGAGTTTTAAAATTATTTAATAGCTACACAAAACACAAAACTAAAGTATATTGTTCTTTCAAAAAAATACATTGCTCTTTCATGTTTGTGATCGGCCACATCCAAAGGCCATAGGAACACAATTTTAAGTTCAAATTGACCTCATTTTTCTTCTCCCCATTTAAAATTATATTCTGCTCCAATTTTCACCAAGTTTGCCAAAATATTAACCTCAGAACAGTCAACCTTATTCAAAATATCATCTTTGACTTCTTCTTGTACTTTTATTTCCTGTGCTTCCACTAACACCTTTCAGTAATTTTCATTGTTTCTCTTCTCCTAATATCTCTAATATCCCTGTTCGAGTCTTATTACTATTTCTCTAGTTCAGAATATAATTATACTAGTCTATATAATTATAATTTAAAAAAAATTGTTGCATCGTGAATGATATTCCTGCCTTCATTTTCTGGTCCTTTGTGCTCCTGTCCTTGCGTCTTCTGCATGGTCTTGATGTGAAACTTTTTTAAAAATGTAGAGCTGCTTACATTATCTCTGTCTCTAGTAAGACTGTGAGACTAACGGCTATGTTAAATTTATAGTTAAGATTGAAATATAAATAGGTACATTTGGGCTAGGGCTACTGTATTGAACAGCACTCTACAGGAGACTCTAAGAATACAATTTAAGGGGGAGGGGCAAGATGGCAGAAGAGTAGGGTCCCTAAGTCACCTGTCCCCACCAAATTACCTAGAAAACCTTTAAATTTTCCTGAAAATCTATGAATTCGGCCTGAGAATTAAAGAGAGAACACCTGGAACGCTACAGTGAGAAGAGTTCGCGCTTCTATCCAGGTAGGAAGACGGGGAAAAAGAAATAAAGAAACAAAGGCCTCCAAGGGGGAGGGGCCCGCGAGGAGCCGGGCTGAGGCCGGGGCGAGTGTCCCCAGGACAGGAGAGCCCCGTCCCGGAGACGCAGGAGCTGCACCGACCTTCCTGGCGGAAAGGGGCTCGCAGGGAGTTGGAGCAGGACCCAGGAGGGCGGGGATGCCCTCGGGCTCCCGGGGACACTAACAGGCACCTGCGCCCCGGGAGAGTGCGCCGAGCTCCCTAAGGGCTGCAGCGCGCACGGCGGGACCCGGAGCAGCTCGGGGGGGCTCGGGGGCGGCTCCGCGGAGGGGGCTGTGGGGCGGGAGCAGCTCGGGGGGGCTCGGGGGCGGCTCTGCGGAGGGGGCTGTGGGGCGGGAGCAGCTCGGGGGGCTCGGGGGCGGCTCCGCGGAGGGGGCTGCGGGGCGGGAGCAGCTCGGGGGGCTCGGGGGCGGCTCCGCGGAGGGGGCTGTGGGGCGGGAGCAGCTCGGGGGGGCTCGGGGGCGGCTCTGCGGAGGGGGCTGTGGGGCGGGAGCAGCTCGGGGGGCTCGGGGGCGGCTCCGCGGAGGGGGCTGTGGGGCGGGAGCAGCTCGGGGGGGCTCGGGGGCGGCTCCGCGGAGGGGGCTGCGCGGCCCGGGAGCACGAATCCAGCAGCGCAGGCCCCGGAGCACAGGGCGCCGGGACACAGCCCAGGATCCGGCCTACCCCGGGACAGGCAGAGACCGGGAGGGCCCAGGACAGCGAGGACGCTCCTGCCCGGAGCTGAGAAGATCAGCGGCCCCGCCCCGGAGCCTCCAGGCCCTGCAGACCAAGAGCTCCCTAGTCACTGTGGAGGCTGACTCCAGGGCTCCAGAGCTGCCCCGCCACTGGGGTTGTTCCTCCAGGGGCCTCACGAGGTAAACAACCCCCACTGAGCCCTGCACCGGGCAGGGGGCAGAGCAGCTCCCCCAAGTGCTAACACCTAAAAATCAGCACAACAGGCCCCTCCCCCAGAAGACCAGCTAGACTGACAAGGTCCAGGGGAAGTCAAGGGACTTAAAGTACACAGAATCAGAAGATACTCCCCCGTGGTTTTTTCTTTGTTGTTGTTGTTGGTGTTGTTGTTGTTTTGGTTTGGTTTGGTTTGGTTTGCTTTTTGATTTGTTTCCTTCCCCCACCCTTTTTTTTCCTTTCTTTCTTTTTCTTTCTCTTTTTCTTCTTTTTTTTTCTTCCTTTTTTCTTTTTTCTTTTTCTCTTTTCTTTCCTTCTTTCTCTCCTCTCTTTTTCTCCTTTTCCCAATACAACTCGCTTTTGGCCACTCTGCACTGAGCAAAATGACTAGAAGGAAAACCTCACCTCAAAAGAAAGAATCAGAAACAGTCCTCCTTCCCACAGAGGTACAAAATCTGGATTACAATTCAATGTCAGAAAGCCAATTCAGAAGCACTATTATACAGCTACTGGTGGCTCTAGAAAAAAGCATAAAGGACTCAAGAGACTTCATGACTGCAGAATTTAGAGCTAATCAGGCAGAAATTAAAAATCAATTGAGGGATCCCTGGGTGGCGCAGCGGTTTGGCGCCTGCCTTTGGCCCAGGGCGCGATCCTGGAGACCCGGGATCGAATCCCACGTCGGGCTCCTGGTGCATGGAGCCTGCTTCTCCCTCTGTCTGTGTCTCTGCGCCTCTCTCTCTCTCTCTCTCTCTCTATCATAAATAAATAAAAAATTAAAAAAATAAAAATAAAAAAAAATAAAATAAAATAAAAATCAATTGAATGAGATGCAAACCAAACTAGAAGTCCTAATGACCAGGGTTAACGAGGTGGAAGAATGAGTGAGTGACATAGAAGACAAGTTGATGGCAGAGAGGGAAACTGAGGAAGAAAGAGGCAGACAAAATTAAAAGACCATGAAGATAGATTAAGGGAAATAAACGACAGCCTGAGGAAGAAAAACCTACCTTTAATTGGTGTTCCCGAGGGCGCCAAAAGGGACAGAGGTACAGAATATGTATTTGAACAAATCCTAGCTGAAAACTTTCCTAATCTGGGAAGGGAAACAGGCATTCAGATCCAGGAAATAGAGAGATTCCCCCCCCCCCTAAAATCAATAAAAACCATTCAACACCTCAACATTTAATAGTGAAGCTTGCAAATTCCAAAGATAAAGAGAAGATCCTTAAAGCAGCAAGAGACAAGAAATCCCTGACTTTTATGGGGAGGAGTATTAGGGTAACAGCAGACCTCTCCACAGAGACCTGGCAGGCCAGAAAGGGCTGGCAGGATATATTCAGGGTCCTAAATGAGAAGAACATGCAACCAAGAATACTTTATCCAGCAAGGCTCTCATTCAAAATGGAAGGAGAGATATAAAGAGCTTCCAAGACAGGTAGGAACTGAAAGAATATGTGACCTCCAAACCAGCTCTGCAAGAAATTTTAAGGGGGACTCTTAAAATTCCCCTGTAAGAAGAAGTTCAGTGGAACAATCCACAAAAACAAGGACTGAATAGATATCATGATGACACTAAACTCCTATCTCTCAATAGTAACTCTGAATGTGAACGGGCTTAATGACCCCATCAAAAGGCGCAGGGTTTCAGACTGGATAAAAAGGCAGGACCCATCTATTTGCTGTCTACAAGAGACTCATTTTAGACAGAAGGACACCTACAGCCTGAAAATAAAAGGTTGGAGAACCATTTACCATTCGAATGGTCCTCAAAAGAAAGCAGGGGTAGCCATCCTTATATCAGATAAACTAAAATTTACCCCGAAGACTGTAGTGAGAGATGAAGGGGGGACACTATCTCATACTTAAAGGATCTATCCAACAAGAGGACTTAACAATCTTCAATATATATGCCCTGAATGTGGGAGCTTCCAGATATATAAATCAATTATTAACCAAAGTGAAGAAATACTTAGATAATAATACACTTATACTTGGTGACTTCAATCTAGCTCTTTCTATACTCAATAGGTCTAAGCACATCTCCAAAGAAACGAGAGCTTTAAATGATACACTGGACCAGATGGATTTCACAGATATCTACAGAACTTTACATTCAAACTCAACTGAATACACATTCTTCTCAAGTGCACATAGAACTTTCTCCAGAATAGACCACATACTGGGTCACTAATCGGGTCTGAACCGATACCAAAAGATTGGGATTGTCCCCTGCATATTCTCAGACCATAGTGCTTTGAAATTAGAACTAAATCACAAGAAGAAGTTTGGAAGGACCTCAAACACGTGGAGGTTAAGAACCATCCTGCTAAAATATGAAAGGGTCAACCAGGAAATTAAGGAAGAATTAAAGAGATTCATGGAAACTAATGAGAATGAAGATTCAACTCTTCAAAATCTTTGGGATGCAGCAAAAGCAGTCCTAAGGGGGAAATACATCGCAATACAAGCATCCATTCAAAAACTGGAAAGAACTCAAATACTAAAGCTAACCTTACACCTAAAGGAGCTAGAGAAAAAACAGCAAATAGATCCTACACCCAGGAGAAGAAGAGAGTTAATAA